>NC_066538.1:5014925-5079925 GCF_024679095.1 Eriocheir sinensis
CAAATGTTTTTCACTAGTTTTCTTTTTCAACTATTCCTATTTTTTTTTCTTCTTCATTTATATTTTCCTAACGCATTTTTGTTTTCCTGTATATTTTCTTCTATTCTGTTCATCCTTTTTCCATTCCCAAACTTCCTTCAATTTGGCTTTCTCTCATTACCTCTTTTTACTTTCGTTTTCTTTTTTTTTTTTCTATCGTGACCTTACTTCTCCACTTTATCCTTTCCCTTTCTCTCTCATTCATCTTCTCTACCCACTGTTATTCCTCTTCTCCTTTTCTCCCTCCTGTTTCCCATCCCTCTAACTGCCTTTCCCTTTCCTCTTCCACTTCCATATTTCTGACAATGAACGTGACATTTTAATTTGGAGTCCGATTTGAGACCGTAATGGCCATATCTACTTTCCTTCACATACTAGAGTACCGCCTATTGATGGGAGTATATAAATAGTTACGTTATATGACCAAAGTAATACTCCATTGCAAACTTGTGTAAATGAGTTCTTTATGTACTTCCAGGAATGAGATATTTTTATAACCTAGAATGTCACACACTTTCTGTTACTTACTAAAACACTTCTTTGCACATTTTTTTTTCCGCCCACAAATATTTTCCTCTCTTGTATAACACTTATGTAATATTTTTTCCGTTATGTAACACGCCCACCTTCTCCTCCCACTTACCTCTCAATATCTTGCTCTATATATTTCTAAGTACTCTTCTCCTCCTTCTTTATTAAATTTTTTACTCCTTTCTCTTGTTCCTCTTAATCCTTCCCCCATACCCTCATTCATCTCCTCTTCATACCCCAATCAATATATTACTTGCCCCTTACTCCGTGTCAACTCAACTTTAACACTTCTTTGTATAATTTTCCTCTAAACTTCTCCATATACCCCATCCTCTCTCTCCTCATTCGCATTTTTCATTCTTATCTTCTCGTTTTTCCCCTCAACTTTAACACTTCTTTGTATAATTTTCCTCTAAGCCTTTCCATACATCACATCCTCTCTGTCCTTATTCGCATTTTTCATTCTTATCTTCTCGTTTTTCCCCTTAACTTTAACACTTCTTTGTATAATTTTCCTCTAAGCCTTTCCATACATCCCATCCTCTCTCCTCATTCGCATTTTCCTCTTATTTTCTCGTTTTTCATTACACCTTTTTTTTTCTTTCAAACAAACTCTACCATCCTTCAACTCTTCATTTTCTTCTTTTTCTCATTCTCTTTTCTTCTCCCTCTTCTTTGCATCCTCTCCCTCTTCAACGATCTCTGTAGCCTTTCCCCTTTCTTCTAATTTGCTTCTTTCTCCTTAGCTTCTTCATCTTTTTGGCACTATCTTCTTTTCATTCTTTGCATATGATAGTTTCCTTCTTCTTTCTCATCTGTTCCTTTCTCCTTATCTTCGTTTTATTTCCCCTATTTCCCCTTTAAACTTTTTCTACCCTCCCTCCTCTCCTCCTATTTGCTTCTGTCTACTTTTCTTCCTCGTGTTTGCATTCTCTTCCCTTCACTCTTCCCTTATACCCTTTCTCCTTCTCCTTTCTTCCTGTTTCTTTATCTTCCTGTTTGTTCCCTTTTCCTCATCAAACTTTCCCATACTCTCTGTTTCCCCTCTCATCTATTGCTTATTTACTTACCTTCCCACTCTCACATTTGCTCCTCTTCCCCTCTCATCCCTCTCATCTCTTCCACACAAAAAAATATAAACATCACTCTTGAAATAAATAAAAAAAATCATGTTCCTGTCATTTCTCATCAGTTGCTGCACACATACTATTTTTTTTTCTGTTCGTACATTTTTTTTTATTTCCCTTTCCGATTGTTTTAAGTCCATTTCTTCCTCAAACTGTAATCTCCTTTTTCTACTTTTTCCTTTTTTCGCTTATTTTTTATTTTTTGCACTTTATCCTTTCCCTTTCCTTTCTCAATCATCTTCTCTACCCACCATTATTCCTTTTCTCCTCTTCTTCATCCTGTTTCCCATCTACATTTTTCTCTCTCTTCGCCGTTTCCTCCTTTTCCCTTCCTTTTTATAATTTCCTCACCTTCCCTCTTCTCTGTCTACCACTCCTCTCATGTTTTCCTTCCTCCTCTTCCTCATTCACATTCTCCTTTCCCTTCTCCATTTCCTCATCTTACGTCTCCATTCTTCCTCCCCCTCCACAACCTCTCCTCCTCCTCCCCACACACTATCAAAAGCCGACAAAAGCCTAGTCACCAGGTAATCTAATATTCCAAGTATCTGAAATTCGCCCCAAGCAGCTTCCTCTTGCCTACTAAAAGGGTTAGGTTCTTAAATCCTTCGGCGCCCCAAGCACACACATTCGGGAAGGCTTTCGTAGGAGTTCTGGGGCTGTCCCTGGGTAGTGTTATGACCCTGGTGGTAGTTTAAAGAAGATTCTGTAACATGAACGTAAAGGAACACATGAGAAACCGATTAATTTCCTGTTTGGCATTTGGAATTAATTGATGTGAGAGATGGAAGGAAGAGTCTGAGAATGGAAAAGGAAGAAGGAGAAAGCTGAGACTGAAATAAAGGAGAACAAGAGAAAGGAAGAGATGAGGGAAATATGAGAGCTGAGAATAAAGAAAATAAAGAAGAAGAATGCCGGAGTGGAAGGAAAAAAAAAGAGAAAAGAGTGGAGATGAATAAAGAGAGAAGAAAAGAAAAAAAGAAGGAATATGTGAAGGAAAATATGAGAGTTGAGAATAACGAAATCCAAGAATGACGGGAATGGAAAGAAAAAAAAGAGGAAAGAATACTGAGAAGGAGCAGAAGGAGAAGAATAGAGAGAGGAAGGAAGATGCAATGAAGAATATGAGAGCTGAGGAAGTCAAGAAAAAAGAGGAAAGAAAAGTGAGAAGAAAAGTAGAAGGAAAACAAGAGAAAGAGGAAGGAAGATGAAAAAATGAGAGCTGAAAATACCGAGAAGAAAGAATACAGGGAAAGAAAGATGGGGGAAGAACAGAGAAAAGAAAAGTAGAAGGAGTAGAGGAGAAAGAAAAACATGAGAGGAAAAACAAGAGACCAAAGACGAGGGAGTAACGCTGATCCTCTTCCTCCTATATAACGTGACATGACCTTGATCCAGAACTCCTCCTTGTGTCACGGTGCAATTAGGGCCAATTCAGTTTGCACCCCCTTACAGACCAGGGACGTATCAGAGAGGATGGGTTAATTAAATCTGTTAGCGAGGCTGTATGGGTGGTTAGGAGGCTTGTCTATATATAAGCGTGACCTAGATGTGATGCGATACTCCTACTAAGGTTGTATAATATCAAAAGGACATTCTTGATTGTATATATTAATTTAGCTATTGATTAGTTGATTGGGGGATGAAGTAATTGGGCTATGGTGTACAGGAGGAGGAGGAGGAGGAGGAGGAGCGAAGAGATAGGATATATATGGTGGGGAAGAAACTGTAAAGAGAAAAAAAAGAAATTCGAAGAAAAAGAAAGGAGGAGGAGGAGGAGGAGGAGCGAAGAGAAAGGATGTATAATGGGGAAGAAGCAAGAGCTGGAAGAGAGAAAAAAAAGAGAAGAAATTGGAAGAAAAAGAAAGGAGGAGGAGGAGGAGGAGGAGGAGGAGGAACAAAGAGAAAGGATATATCGTGGGGAAGAAGAAAGAACTGGAAGAGAAAATAAGAGAAGAGATTGGAAGAAAACGAAAGGAGGAGGAGGAGGAGGAGGAGAGAAAGAATACATAGTGAGGAAGAAGAATGGATATAAGAGCAAATAAGAGAAGAAAAGGAGGAGGAGAAGAATGTGGAAGGAGGAGGAGGAGGAGGAGGAGGAGGAGGAGGAGGAGGAGGAGGAGGAGGAGGAGGAGGAGGAGGAGGAGAGAAAAAATAGATAGTGAGGAAGAAGAAAGGATAGAGGAGCAAATAAGAGAAAAATAAGGAAGAGGAGGAGGCCATGGAAGGAGAGAGATGAGGAATAGGAGGAGGAGGAGTGAAGAGAAAGGATACATTGTGAAGAAGAAAGGAGTAACAGAGAGAATAAGAGGAGAAAAAAAGATGACTACCATAAATACACAAAAAAAGTGTTGACCTTATTCATATAAACACAAGTCCACAAAAAAATAACTCGATTTTACACGTCAGTTCCGATTCCCTTGTGTTTATATTTGTCTATTTTATTCACGTCCAGGTAATTCTAACACGGCATCCACCTGTCCGGGGCGTGCAGGTGAGTCTGGCTAATTACCCTGTTATTGGCGACACACACACACACACACACACACACACAGGGAGATAGACAGACACACAAACATATATTCAGGCTGAGGAAACACGCATAGCTAAAAAACACAACAAAACACCACCACTATCACCACTAACACCATCACCACCACCAACAACAATAACAACACAAACACAACCACATTTCCCAACACCTCAGTCTACCCCAAAACCCACCATTCCTTATAACGCTCGCACCCATTTTCTATCGTTCCCTCCGTCACCTCTGGCCTCCCCCGACCCTTTGGAAATAGCGGGAAAGGATCGCTGGGTCCCACAAAGCCAAAGCGTAAAAAGGGAGAACGAAAAAAAAACATCATTACGAAAAATCTAATATCTCTTTCTTCGGAGTAAGATCGAAGTCACTGATGAAATATTGGAAGCAGAGGAGGAGGAGGAGGAGGAGGAGGAGGGATGGTTGCGGAAGGAGAGGAGAACAGAGAATACGAGAAAAAGATGGAAAGGTTGAGAGATGGAAGGAAAAGGAGGAGAAGGAGATGGAGGAGGAAAAGGAGGAATGGAGAGAAAGCATAAATGGTGGAGAAGAAAAAAAGACAAAGAGAAAATAAGATAAAAAAAAGAAGAGAAAGACGATGCAGAAGGAGAAGGAGGAACGATGGAGGAAAAGTGAGAAATAAGAGAGATAGGAAAGGATGAAAGAGAAAGAAAGAAAAGAATAAAGGGAGAGAGAAGGCGAAAGAGAGGAAGGTCAAATAGGAAGGAAAAAAAGTAAGGTGGGAGGAAAAAGCAGGAGGAGGAGAAGATGGAGGGAGAGGGGGAGGAGGAGTAGGAGGAGGAGGAGGAATAATGGATCAAGGGAAGGAGAGAGAAGAAAAAAAGGAAAATAGGAGAGAAAAAAAAGAAGGAAAAAGAGGAAGAAAATAGAAGGGAAAAGAAAAAGATGAGAGAGGAAACTAGGAGGAAAAAAAATAAAAGGAAGTAATAAGAGAAGAAAATGAAAACGAGAAAAGGAAAGAAATACAAGTTAGGAAAATAGAAGGAAGAGAAGAAAACGGCGGAGGAGGAGGAAAACAAAGAATGAGAAAAAAAGAAAAAAGGAGAGGAAATTAGTGGAGTCAAGAAACAGAAAGAAGAAAAGGAGAAAAATAAAAGTACAAACGAGAAGAGGAAAAAATATAAGTTAAAGGAATAAGAGGAAGAAAAAGGCGGAGGAGGAGAAGGAGGAGGAGGAGGAGGAGGAGGTGGAGAAGATGGAGGGAAAAAGAAAAAAAAGGGAGAGAAAACACCAATGAAACAAAAAAACGTAAGCCAAAAAAAAAAAAAAATATTACCAACGAAAAAAAATAAGCTGGAGAAAAGGCAAGAGAAATAGGAAGAGGAGGAGGAGAAGAAAAAGGAGGAGGAGGAGGAAGAGGAAGAGGAGGAGGAGGAGGAAAAAAGGGAGAGGAAACAGATGGAATTAAAGCCTCTACACAGCCTCAGCGCCAGAGTTTAAAGGGAAAGGGTTTAAAAGTCCAGGAGGAGGCGGAGGGGGAGTAGAGGGAGGAGGGGGAGGAGGGGGAGTAGAGGGAGGAGGGGGTGTAGAGGGAGGAGGGGGAGTAGAGGGAGTAGAGGGAGGAGGGGGTGTAGAGGGAGGAGGGGGAGTAGAGAGAGTAGAGGGAGGAGGGGGTGTAGAGGGAGGAGGGGGAGGAGGGGGAGGTTACGTAAGGGTCATGGTCACAGCGCTCGTATGTATCTATGTTCGTTTGTTTGTGGGTGTGAGGGTGGGTGGTTTTTTTTTTTTTTTTTTTTTTTTTGATTCGATGCGGTCAAACGAATGGATGCAGCGGTCAAGCGAACAGGGGCACACACACACACACACACACACACACACACACACACACACACACACACACACACACACACACACACACACACACACTCGTACATTTTGATATCATTTTCATCTTTGACTTATTCATTTTCTTATTGGTATTGTTATTAACGTTTTTTTTTGTAGAATTAGTAGTAGTAGTAGTAGTAGTAGTAGTAGTGGTGGTGGTGGTGGTAGTAGTAGTAGTATTTGCGACTATGTATACAATTCTTAGGATGCAACTCAACAACAATGACAACAACAACAACAACAACAACAACAAATCTATCACACACACACACACACACACACACACACACACACATACACACAAACACACACACAGACACTCACACACACACACACACACACACACACACACACACACACACACACACACACACACACGCACGAACCTTACTGTTATTTTTGCAGCGGCAGGAACGTACAAGGCTAACAGGACGCCTCAGGGGAAGGGAGCGCGATGTAGGCGGGAGGATAGGTCGATAGGTAGGTAGACAGGTAGGTAGATAGGTAGGTGGGTGGGGAAAATAGATGTACGGGTTATATGGAGGAGAGGAAGTGTGGGGGAGCGTGGGAGGAAGGGGAGAAGGGAGGAAGGGAAGAAGGGAAGAGAGGAAGGGAAGTGTGGGGAAGTGTAGAAGGATGGGAAGAAGGGATGAGGGGAAGAAGGGAAGAGAGGAAGGAAAGTGTAGAGAAGTGTAGGAGGGGAAGAAGGGAGAAGGGGAAGAAGGGAAGAGAGGAAGAGAAGTGTAGAGAAGTGTAGGAGGGGAAGAAGGGAGGAGGGGAAGAAGGGAAGATAGGAAGGAAAGTGTGGGGAAGTGTAGGAGGGTAAAACAAGGGAAGGAACGGTGGGGGAGGGAAGGTAAGGGAGAGGAAGATTGGATAAGTGGTGAGAATGTGAAAAGAAATAGAAGGGGAGGAGGAGGAGGAGGAAGAGTGGAACGATAAAGATGGGGAAGGGAAGCTAGAGGATGGAATATGAGGATGAGGAAGGTTAGATAAAGGGAAATAAAGGCTTAGGGTGTGAAGAGGGATGAGCGGAGGTGGAAATGAGGAAAGAGGAGGGGCGTGAGGGGATGAAGGGGCACAATGGATGGGGTGTGGAGGGGGGAAAGGGAGGAGAGGGAGGGAGAGGAGAGATGGGGGAAGAAAGGGTGAAGGAGAGAGGGAGGGGAGAGGTAGGAAGGAGAGGAGGGGTGAGGGAAGAAGGACGGGGAGAGGAAGGAAGGGGAGGAGGAGTCAGGGAAGAAGAGAGGGATGAGGGAGGAAGGGGAGAGGAAGGAAGGAGAGGAGGGGTGAGGGAAGAAGAGAGGGATGAGGGAGGAAGGGGAGAGGAAGGAAGGAGAGGAGGGGTGAGGGAAGAAGAGAGGGATGAGGGAGGAAGGGGAGAGGAAGGAAGGAGAGGAGGAGTCAGGGAAGAAGAGGAAAGAGGAAGAGAATGAGGAGAGGAAGGGCAGGAGTGAGGGAACGAGAAAGAGAGAGGAGGGGAAGAGGGGGAAAGTTGGGGGGAGGAGAGGGGGTGACGAGGAAGGAGAGGAGAGTGGAGGAAGGGGGGGGGAGGGGAGGAAACTAACTTGACAGGTGACAGACAGGTGTAACGTAGTCTTGCAACACCTCACAGACAGACAGACAGACAGGCCGCCAGCTACCACCAGGGCCGAGGATTGTTATTGTTGTTATTATTGTTATTTTGGTCTGTTCTGCGTAACCACTCTCTCTCTCTCTCTCTCTCTCTCTCTCTCTCTCTCTCTCTCTCTCTCTCTCTCTCTCTCTCTCTCTACTACTACTACTACTACTATTGTGATTCTAGATACCATGAACCGTTGAAATATCGATACAGGGAGGAAAGGGAGAAGAGGGAAAGAGAGGAGGGATAGGGGAAGAAGGGAGGGAGGAGGGAGGAAGGGGAGGAAAGGTGAGGGAAGAAGGGAGGATGAAGAAGAAGGGGTGAGGAGGAAAGTAGAGGAAGAAGAGATGAGGAAGTCTTATTTGAGGGAGGGTAATTTAAGCACACCAACAAAGCAATATAACCTAATTAACAACCACAAACCATCTCAATAGTCCTTTTTAGTAGTTTGTTAGGTAGGTAGTTAGGTAGGGTAGGTAGAGAAGAAGCCTGGGTCTATATTTGATCATAAAGAGACAGTCTAATTACCTAGCATATCGATTAAATTATTATTGGCATTACTTTTATTATCCTCATATTCCATTATCATCATTATCAATAGTCTTGTTTATTCCCCCCTTTCACTTTCCATTCATACACCCTCAAGCCAGCCTCCAGCATTAATGAAAAACCTCGTCATTGAAGATATATTGAATCAGGTCACTTACTGATTGAAAAATATATACAGTCAATCTCATTAAAATATATACAGTCAATCTCATTAAAATATATACAGTCAATCTCATTAAAATATATACAGTCAGTCTCATTAAAATATATACAGTCAGTCTCATTAAAATATATACAGTCAGTCTCATTAAAATATATACAGTCAATCTCATTAAAATATATACAGTCAGTCTCATTAAAATATATACAGTCAGTCTCATTAAAATATATACAGTCAATCTCATTAAAATATATACAGTCAGTCTCATTAAAATATATACAGTCAATCTCATTAAAATATATACAGTCAATCTCATTAAAATATATACAGTCAGTCTCATTAAAATATACACAGTCAGTCTCATTAAAATATATACAGTCAATCTCATTAAAATATATACAGTCAATCTCATTAAAATATATACAGTCAGTCTCATTAAAATATATACAGTCAGTCTCATTAAAATATATACAGTCAATCTCATTAAAATATATACAGTCAGTCTCATTAAAATATATATACAGTCAATCTCATTAAAATATATACAGTCAATCTCATTAAAATATATACAGTCAATCTCATTAAAATATATACAGTCAATCTCATTAAAATATATACAGTCAATCTCATTAAAATATATACAGTCAATCTCATTAAAATATATACAGTCAATCTCATTAAAATATATACAGTCAATCTCATTAAAATATATACAGTCAATCTCATTAAAATATATACAGTCAATCTCATTAAAATATATACAGTCAATCTCATTAAAATATATACAGTCAATCTCATTAAAATATATACAGTCAATCTCATTAAAATATATACAGTCAATCTCATTAAAACATATAGTCAGTCTCATTAAAATATATACAGTCAATCCATATATAAGTCATCATACATACCAACAATCATTAAAATATATACAGTCAATCTCATTAAAACATATAGTCAGTCTCATTAAGTACACTATATAATTTTGCCGAACGCTGCACATCAACCATACATAAGACATCAGACATACCAACAATCATAGATACATATACATTTTTTTATGAGGGAATTAAGGGAGAATGGTCAATGAAATGCGGGAGTGAGGTTTGGTTAGCTGGTATAGTATGGAGCAGCCTTCCTTCGCCTGTATTTCCACCTTCCTATGATTTTTTTCGGCAATGTCAGAAGCTTCCGCCTCTCACATCGACTATTTTCAAAGGCCAAAAAAGGAGATCAGTCGGGTTCTAATGAGTGGTATTTTAGGTTCATGGCATTGAGGAAGGGTCAGTCTACCACCAGGGTCATGAAACTACCCCTGGAAATGCCCCAAACTCCCATGAAAGCCTTGTCAAATGAGTGAACTTGGGCGACGAAATATTTAAGAATTCGTCCCTTAAAATCTTTCAAGGAGTATCTAGACACCTCTCAAGCCGCTTCTGAATAATCTGTTGGTATTGTTACTTTTCCTTTTTCTAGCATCATTTTTGCTTTATTTTTCACCCAGTTGCTGTTCGTTTGCCCTTGACAGCTTCCTCTGATGCAAAAAACATAAAAAAAATTTAAAAAATCATTAGCTCAGCCAGGTCGTATGCGGCGAGGCAAGCCTGTCAGTCCCTCCCACACGACGGCCCACGCTGGCCATCCCCGGGCAACACACACACGCACGAACACACGCCATGAACCATTCGAGGCTTCGCTCTTTGTCTCGCCATGTTTCAATTATCTCGCTGTGTTGAACGCGCCATAGATGACACCATGCGCTGAATGGCCTAAATTACGTTCATTATACGTGGAAATAAAGGAAAGTTCATCGTGTAATTTAGTTTTGAAAGCCAACAGAAACAATACCTGCCTCCCTGTGTGTGTGTGTGTGTGTGTGTGTGTGTGTGTGTGTGTGTGTGTGTGTGTATAGCAGTTTTGGTCTTGTTTCTTATATGTTTGCTCTTTCCTTCCTTCCTTCCTTCTTTCCGCTTTCCGCCCTTCACGCTCTCTTCATCGTTTACAAGAAGAGGTTGGTGTGTGTGTGTGTGTGTGTGTGTGTGTGTGTGTGTGTGTGTGTGTGTATCATCAGCCATCAGCAACCATAACCACCACCATTACCCAACTTCCACTCCCCCCCTCGGTCAGTTCCTCACCTCCCCCCCCTGGTCTACCCCCCTTCCTATTCCACCCCCAGTTTATCCACCCCTAGCTTGCTCCACCACCAGGCTGTGTTCCGCTATCATCCCACCACATAAGGACGCCCTGGTGGTACCCTTGCGTTTTCTACCATGTTCCATCACCGTCAACCATTACAATTACCCAACACCACAGTCACCGTTACCACACCACCGCTTCATCTTTCATCAATAAACAACAACCAACATAACACTTTTTCAACACCATCACCACCACTTAATCTTTACACCACAAACAACAACCATCATAACACTTTCTCAACACCACTTAATCTTTACACCACATTCAACAATCATCATCGCACTTTTTCAACACAATCACCACCTCCACCACCAACTCAATATATCAACAACAATCACCCAAAACAAATGCCACCACTTCGAAAATTACATCTACCACTTTTCACATATTCATTCACAAGCAAATTAGCAAACCCATTAACACACAATTACCCCCACACAGAAACAAGCAAAAAATGATCACTTTCATCACTCCTCCACTCCGCCTTACGTCAAACCCTCAGTCTCTCCGGCTTCCAATCAATGGCCGATCAATGCACCACTTAATTGCATCATAATGACATACCTTCGTAATTAGGGACAGGTATGTATTCCACGGCCTCAGGTGACCTATATAGACGCAACACACGCACGAACAAGCACATACGCAATAACGCACGGAAGCACAATCAAGCCTCACACTCGAATGACCAAGAGAGAGAGAGAGAGAGAGAGAGAGGAAGAGAAAGAAAACGGAAACAAATCACTCGCGGTTCTCATCTTCTCACCACTTCCGGTCATCGGCCAATCAACGGGCGAGAAGTGGATCACGTGACATGGACCGACCAATCACAGCCCGGCTCTCCTCCGCGGTGCTCACTCTACCGCTAGCCAATCAGCGCGGAGATTCTGATCACGTGACTTAGCAATGTGGCCGACTTGCAACTTCCTACCACAATCGATTTCACTCACCACCATTAACAATTCTGATCACCACCACCACCTCTATCATCACCACTAACTCTAACCACTACAACTACCACCATCGCCACCACCACCTCAAGACGCATTCCACTAACATCGAATTACCTCAAGAACTGAACTTTTTCTTGTATTTAGTTTGGTTTATGTTAATAGTTTAGCGTTAGTAGTTGTATGGATGATAAAGAGAAAGATAAAGTCACCCAGGCATAAGGAAGATAGAAAATAAGAGTCAGTTTATAAGGAAAATATTAACAAAGTAAGGTCGTCAGTCGGTCATAAAGTACAGACACAGATACAGTCATAGAGAACACACGTCCCTCTTTACCTTGTTCTTGTCGAAGCGTGCAGTGCTGGGAATGGCGTACCTGACGTCAAAGAGAGGGGTGGGGGTGGGGGAAAGGGGTCCAGGAGGGGGAAAGGGTGGCAAGTAGGGGGAAGGGGGGCAATGGGAGAGGGGGAGTGGCCTGTTAGCATGCTCGTGATGTGGTTGCTATGTGGGAGAGAAACACTGGTTCGGTCAAGGTTTCGAGACTTCGCGGAATAAGAAATTAAAAGGAAAAAACATATATAGTTGTAGTGGTATGAAATATAGAGGGAATACGGTGTGAAGTCGTAGATAAGAAGACATAGATAGAGAGATAGGTAGATTGGTAGATAGAGAGAAAATGAGTCTTTGTTAATTCGTTTATGCTAGAAATTGCTAGTTATGTGTTTGATGATTCTCTCAACCTTGCCTAGCTATAACACGTATATATAGACACTAACAGCTTAAAATCTAACAAAATTGATCTTCCCTCCGCAAAATGATACAATACAGAGAAAATACAACACAACACAATACAAAACAATGCAATACAATATAATACTTTACAATACAACGCAGAAAATGCAGAACAATACAACAAAACGCCGCAAAATGATACAATACAGAGAAAATACAACACAACACAATACAAAACAATGCAATACAATATAATACTTTAAAATACAACGCAGAAAATACAGAACAATACAACAATGCACTAGAAAAACTGTGAGGCGAGTTACTCCATGAACGTCGGAAAAAAAAGAGAAAGAAAGAAAACGAGAGAAAACCTTAAACTTTTTCTTCGTTTGCCGACTTTCATTTTCATCAATTTGCATCCATTTAAAAATTATCTCGACTTAAACTTCACTCGCGTTACTCTGAGGAGGAGGAGAAGAAGAAGGAGGAGGAGGAGAAGGAGGAGGAGTATTAGAGTAAGCTTGGCAACGATGACGAGGACAACGACGATGAGAACAAAGGATTTAATACAATAAACCTTCTTGGACGGGGCAATAACGAAAGGAGGAGGAGGAGGAGGAGGAAGAAGAAGAGGCGAGGATGATAGAATGGACAGAGAATACGAGAGAGAGGGAGGAGGATAGGAGAAACAGCATGAGGAGTAGGAGGAAGATGAGGAGGAGGAGGAGGACGAGGGGAAGAAATATTAACAAAGGAGGAGGAATAGGAACAACATCAGGAGGAGGAGGAGGAGGAGGAGGAGGAGGAAGATGACGACGACCAAACAAGATGAGAAGAAGGAGGAAGAGGAGGAAAAGAGCAAGTGGACAGGTACAGAAAAAAATAAGGAGAAGAGGAGGAGGAGAAGGAAGACCAGTAGCAATAGAAGAAGGAGGAGGAGGAGGAGAAGGAGAACAGGTGATGTAGGCTGGGACAGGTGAGTGAGTAAGGGCACCTGTCTCGTTGGGGCACCTGGCGTTACCTTGACAACACTCACGAGTCTAATTGGATTAACCTGACCCTCGCTGAACACCGCCCGCCGCCCCGCACCGACCATCCGCTCAGCACAGCCAAAGTCTCGTTTTACCAGGATGAACTCAACCCACAAGAGGCCTTCCATGTTATCAATGTGGGAGGTGATCTTACATTCTCTCTTCTCTTCTCTTCTCTTCTCTTCTCTTCTCTTCTCTTCTCTTCTCTTCTCTTCTCTTCTATTATTTTGTTCTGTTCTGTTATATGTTCTCTTCTTTTCCCTGATCTTCCCTTTTCTTCCCTCTTCTTCCCTTGTCATCCCTTCTTTTCATCCCTGTTCTTTTCTTTTCTTTTCTTCTCCCTTCTCTTTTCTTCTATCTCTCTTCCCTTATTTTATCTTCTCTTCTCTTCTCTTTCCTCTTCCTCCCTTCTCTTCTTTTTTTGTTTTCTTCTTGTTTTCTCTCTCTCTCTCTCTCTCTCTCTCTCTCTCTCTCTCAATATATATCAGTTTGACAAATACAATAGCAAGCTTGTACTGATAATTGGGCCTTCAATAATCCGAAGGTAATGATTTCAAGCTGGGTGCAATTACAGGACGATATGTATAAGTCTGGGTATGTATCAGTCTATGTGTATGTATTAATCTGTACATAGGACCATAGGATTTAATGAGAGAAGAGATAGATATATGTGAAGCAGTATCAATGCGTAAATAAGAACAAAAGATACATGAATGATAATGAAAGGAGAGAAGAGGGAAAGAAAGAGTATATATAAGTATGTAAATAGAAGCTCATGAATTCTAATGAGGAAAGAAGAACGGAGGATAAAGGAATATAAGGGGCTTTTTTTTGTACTCTTTTTGTTGCCCTTGAGCCGTGTCCTCTGATGTAAAAAAAAAAAAAAAAAAAAAAAAAAGTGAAGACAACGAAAATGAAAAAAAAAAGTAAAATATGTTAATGGAAACTGATGCCGAAAAAAAGAATAACATGAATAATAATGAAGGAAAGAAACGACAAACAAACCCCTTATTAAAAAAAAACTCTTTTATCCTCAACTCAAGAAAAAGGAAGAAGTAAAAATGCGTAAAAAGGAACCAAGGATGAATGAAAATAGCAACATAAATAACAACATCAATAACATAAATAACATAAATAACAACATAAATAGCAACATAAATAACAACATAGATAACATAAATAGCAACATGAATAACAACATAAATAACAACATAAATAACATAAATAACATAAATAGCAACATCAATAACAACATAAATAACAACATAACTAACAAAATAAATAGCAACAAATAAATAGCAACATAAATAACAACAAAGGAAGGAAAAAGGGAACGAGAACTAGGAACTAATGATGAATAATAAAATGAATAATATCGATGAAAACAACAAACAAAAAAAAAAACAATAACAAAATCCCTTATCCTACATCCAGGCGGCACTAATCCTCCTCCTCGTCCATCCTCCAGAAATTCCCTTACACAAGTTGGCGACACGCTAAAAAAAAAAAAGCAGACTTCAGAGCACTTGGCGGTCTCAAAGGAGGTTCGGATCCTGTTGTGGCAAGTTAGTTTGTACTCGATCCCCTTTACACAGGGTCAACATTCCTCCTCGCTTGGCTGGGTGGCGCGTGGGAACCCTTGTCCTTATAGTCTAGTTAAGTTGACAGAGTGTTGGATCCCTTGTGTGGTGTTGTTGATCCTAAGTGAGATGGAATTATATGTGTTTTTCTTGCAAGTGGCTTTATTAAGAGAGAGAGAGAGAGAGAGAGAGAGAGAGAGAGAGAGAGAGAGAGAGAGAGAGAGAGAGAGAGAGAGAGAGAGAGAGAGAGAGAGAGAGAGAGAGAGAGAGACACACACACACACACACACACACACACACACACATACATACATACATACAGACAGGCGGACAGGACATATATAAGGAAAACCGAGGGATGAAAAATAAAATGGAATAAAGAATAAAAGGACAAACAAGAAAAATGCCATAAAAAAAAATGTATACGTGCACGACAGTTAAAGAAAAAAAAAAAAAAAAGAAAAAAAGAAAATATAGAAGAAAAGAAGAATGAAGAAAGAAAACAAAAAAAAAATAAAGAAAGCTACCAATTACTTAACAAACACGCACATGGGAGCAGAAAATAAGCTGAAGATAATTAAAGAAAACAAGACGTAAAGGGTAGACTCGCATAAATAAAAATAATCTCCGGAATTCCTTTATCCTCAACATTATAGTTCACGCGACATCAAATTCTCCTTCAAATCGACCCCGGAATTCTCAGACACAAACAGGTGACTCGTTGGGGGGAGTGGGGAGGGGAGAGAAGGTAAGAGGGGGGAGTTAGAGAGGGAGGGAGAAGGGTAGGGGAGAGGAGTGGAAAGAGGAGGAGGGAAAAAGGAGAGTAAGGGGAGAAGGGAAGGGGGAAAAGAGAGGAGAGGAGGAAGGGAGGAAAGAGGAAAGGGGAAAGGAGAGAGGAGAGAAGGAGAGGGGAAGGAGGAGAGGAAGGAGGAGGAATTGTGGGTGGGGAGGTTATGGTGAGGGAAGGATGGATAGGGGGGGAGAGGGGAGAAAGTTAAGGGGAAGAGGAGGGAGGGAGGAGAGGGGAAAGGAAAGTGGAGGAGAGGAGGAGGAGGGAGAGGAGGGGTGAAAGGAGGGGTAATGGTGAGAGACGGGAGAAAGTTAAGAGGGGAAGAGGAAGGGAGGGAAGGAGAGGGGAAGGAGGGAAAGTGGAGGAGGGAGGAGGAGAGGGAAGGAGAGGGTGAAAGGGAAGTGGGAAGGGGGGAATGGTGAAGGAAGGATGGAGAGAGGGGGAGAGGGGAGAAAGTTAAGAGGGGAAGAGGAGGGGAGGGAGGGAGAGGGGAAGGGGAAAGTGGAGGAAGGAGGTGGAGAGGGAAGGAGAGAGGGGTGAAAGGGAAGGGGGTAGGGGGTATTGGTAAGGGGAGGATGGATAGGGTGGGGGGGAGAGGGGAGAGAGGGAGAGGGGGAAGGAATCAAAGGAACACGATCTCTGAGTACCCACACTTCTCATAGCGGATCAGACACAAAATCTCACAACGGAAACTTTATCTTCAATCCCTTTTAGAACCAACGGCAACACATTCTGCTCGGCTTGCTTGAGTGTGGAAACCTTTGTCCCTACGCCCTTGAGGAAGCTTATAACCCGTGCTCGTGCTGTTTATGAGACTCTGGGACCTGCTTCTCCTTGCTTCCCCCGCACGTGGCTGTATCGTGAGGGCGTGTGAATCGTGGTGTAAAGATGTCTAATTACGCCGCGGGTCAAGGTTACGGAGAGACGAAACACGTGCGGTTGAGAGGAGAAGGAGGAGGATAAGGAGGAAGATAAGGAGGTGAGGAAGTAATACAGTACACGATATTAGAAAAGAAATGTGTGCTGTATATATATTAAGTGAATAAAGAACAGTAGGGAAAAATGAAAGAATAAAAGATGAAAGACACGTGTGGTCTGCGGAGGACGAAAAGGAGGTGAGAAAAGAAATACGGTACGCAAAAGTATATTAACAAGCATATACATTAAAACCATCTTCTGTCCTCTACCCCACTATCATTCCGTACCTTACACCTAATCTACCCCCAGCACAACTAACCATTCCATATTAGAACATTTGAATAAACTCGTAGGAGGAGAGGGCGGGGGAGAGTGGAGGAGAGGAGAAGAGGGAGAAAGGTAAGGAGAAGGGGTTAGAGAGAGAGAAAGAAGGGGGAGAGGAGAGGAGGGGAAAGAGGAGGAGGAAAAAAGGAGAGAAAGGGGAGAAGGGAAGGGGGTAAATGGTAGGAAAGGAGGAAGGGAGGAAAGAGGGGAAAGGAGGGAGGAGAGAGGGAAAGGGGAAGAGGGAAAGTGAAGGAGTCAGTTAGCAAATAATTAACCAGTTAGAGAAAAAGAGAGTATAATCAAACCATTCCAAACCATGCACACACACACACACACACACACACACACACACACACACACACACACACATACACACACTCATATTTCCCATCAATTCATGCTGTCTTTCCCATATAATCCTTCCCATCTAGTTCCAAGTACCCAGAAGAAAGGAAGAGGAGGAAGAATAGAAAGAGGAGGAGGAGGTGAAAAGGAGATGCGGCTAAAGGTTACTATTAATGAGGTCTCAGAATACGGTCTTTTTAGCTAGATGACTTTTTTTCCTATTCTTATTCTACCTTTTTCCCCCATTTCCTTTTCCTATTTTTTTCATCCCATTCTTCTTTCTTCTCGGTAGGATGTTATTACGCACTGAGGCAGCAGAGATAGAAAATATAAGCAGATTTCGGTCTGTAAATAAAACGAAAGGAAAGGAAAATGAAAAACAGAGAAAGAAAAAGAATGGGAGAAGAAATAACGAAAAAGAAAATCGCAGAAGACAATAAAAAAAAGAATGAGAAAGAAAAAGAGGAAAGAAAGGACGGAAAAGAAAAAAATACATAAACATAATAAATTAAAAATGTATGAAAAATTGAAAAGATATGCACCTGGAATTATATTATTTTGCTTTATTTCCAGTTACATATTTTCTTTACATTTTCCAGATCAGTTTTAATTTTCCTTTTAATTTTGTAAGCCCTAGTTTTATGGCTTATCCCGTTTTCTTTCTTTCCCTCTGCTTGCCTTACCCCATCCTCCTTCCTCCCTCCCTCTTTTTCTCTGGGATGCTCTTTTATTCTCTCTCTCTCTCTCTCTCTCTCTCTCTCTCTCTCTCTCTCTCTCTCTCTCTCTCTCTCTCTCTCTTACGTGGGTCTCCTGTTCTGCGAAATTTGTTTCATAAAGTCAAGGAAGACTTTCCTTTTTTCTTTCCCCTGTTCCACATTTTCTTGTCTCATATTTCTGCGATGGCCAGAGAGATCAAGTTACGCAGTGGACGAGTTTATGTCTGCCAGTAAACAAGAGAGAAAAAAAATAGAAGTGAGGCAGAAGTAAAATTAGAAGTAGAAGCAGAAGTAGAAGTAGAAAAGTAAATAGTTAACAGCAGAAGTAGAATAAAATATAGGCGCAGAAGAGTTATCAATAAACAAAAGAATAGGAAACAAGTAGATATTAATAATTCCTTCTTAATATTGTCAACCTAACCTCCTCCTTTGCCTTCTTTGTTACGCTTCAGTTCTCTTTTTTCCATCTTCTCCTCCTCCCCTTCCTTTTCCTCAATTCTTAACCTTTAATAGATAACGAAGCCACCAACCTGATAGTAATAAGAATACGTAGTTATGAGAGGGTGAGACTCGACAGTAGCCTTGGCATATACTAGACGGACCAAGACGAGATTGAATTCTAAGTCATGTACACAGAGCAACGGTATGGTAGTAACGAGACTCTGAATACCACTGGAAACACAGGCACGATAGTAACTTCCCGAGGGTTAACTGTAAGAAACTAAAATGCTGTAATACTCAGTGAAGGAGTGAGAGGATTGCCAAACGAAGTATAAATTGGGAAAAGTAAACTCAGTACTCGGAATGTAATACGAAAACAAAAAAGACAAATTCACTAACTATTAAGAAAAATAATCTACACGTTTCAGTTAAGGCTTAAACCACCAAACAAAAGCGTACTATAAAGAAAATAGAAATCCGAGTTAGAAGAGTATTTGAGCACCTTTACCTCTGTTTGCCATTCTAATCTACGTTTTCTCTCACACAGCCAATGCAAGAAAATGGACGCTTCTTGCCTGCCTTCATAACTACGGGGGGAACTGAACACAACTTTTCCTTCTACGTGACATGACAGATCTCAGTGAAGACAAAGGATAACTACTACAACTACTACTACTACTACTACTACTACTACTACTACTACTACTACTACTACTACTACTACTACTACTACTACTACTACTATTACTACTTCTACTACTACTACTACTACTACTACTACTACTACTACTACTACTACTACTACTACTACTACTACTACTACTACTACTATTACTACTTCTACTACTCTACCTCTTCTATCACAACGCATCTGCTACTAATGCTTCCACTTCAAATAAGGATACGACTCCAATTCCAGCCACTACTACTACTACTACTACTACTACTACTACTACACCTACTACTACTACTACTACTACTACTACATTGATTTCACACTGCCATATATTTTCTTTACAGGAGCATAATACCTACATTTTTTTACACTATAATTAATATATTTCACTCTGTTTCCTCTTACCGTAAAAGAAAAAGAAAGGAAGAACAAAAACTCTGATAAGGGACGATATTGGAACTGTTACCAATTGTGACGTTACTGATTGTAGTGAATTAGAGGGAATAAAGAACGAAAGCAGTCACAAATAGTAGCCAGAGTTTAGTCATTCCCTTCCTCTCCATCACACCATAAGAGGGCATCGTTAGGTCGGTAATTGGGTAGTTAGCTGTCAAGGCCACGAACTGTATAGACAACGTGGTATTAACGAATTATTATTAAGTGTTGGTATTGTTTTTGTCATTTTCTTTGAAGGGCGTGTTTATCGTTTTCTCTCTCTCTCTCTCTCTCTCTCTCTCTCTCTCTCTCTCTCTCTCTCTCTCTCTCTCTCTCTCTCTCTCTCTCTCTCTCTCTCTCTCTCTCTCTCTCTCAAAGGGACTTGTGACATCCTATTCACATTCAATTTGTCTTACTTCTTTTTCATCCATCGTGTTGGCTTTTGCTCTTCTCTCAGCGGTCACTCAGGGAACATATTCTCTCTCTCTCTCTCTCTCTCTCTCTCTCTCTCTCTCTCTCTCTCTCTCTCTCTCTCTAAAAATGCATTAGAAGGGAGGTAGACAGGCCTTCCTTTTCCTTTCCCTCCCCTCTCTTTCCCCTCATCTCCCCTTCCCTTCTCTACACTCCCCTCCCCTTCCCTCCCTTTTCCCTCCCTTTCTCAAGTAAGGGGAAATATCACCATTAAAGGAAGGTTGCGTTAGGAATAGCAATGGTAGTAGTAGTAGTAGTAGTAGTAGTAGTAGTAGTAGTAGTAGTAGTAGAAGGAATAATAATAAAAGTAATAATAATAATAATAATAATAATAATAATAATAATAATAATAATAATAATAATAATAATAATAATAATAATAATAATAATAATAATAATAATAATAATAATAATAATAATAATAATAATAATAATAATAATAATAACGATAATAGTAATCCACTAAACAAGATAATGAAGAAATTTAATAATGCTTATGACTAATTTTACCATGACAACGATATTCTCTCTCTCTCTCTCTCTCTCTCTCTCTCTCTCTCTCTCTCTCTCTCTCTCTCTCTCTCTCTCTCTCTCTCTCTCTCTCTCTCTCTCTCTCTCTCTCTCTCTCTCTCTTCGTGAATCTCAACTCATCAACATTCTTTTCCCTCCGATAAATCCTTTCCTCCCATTCCTCACTCCCTCATTCCTCACACATTTCTCTCTCTCTCTCTCTCTCTCTCTCTCTCTCTCTCTCTCTCTCTCTCTCTCTCTCTCTCTCTCTCTCTCGGCACGTCACTTTCCTCTTTCTTCCGTCACGCGTTCGTCTTTCCGTGAAAATATGTGACAAGAAGCTTCATTTCGAGGGCGCTTTCCCGTTTTCTTTTCCTTTTCTTTTTTGGGGGTGCTATTATTTTTCTCTTCTTTTTTTTCGTCTTTATTTTGAGGGGTTATTTATCTTTTTGGTGGTTTTCTCTTTATTTTCGATTTTTTCATGTGTGGTTTGATATTTTTTTTATTTGGTTTATTTATTTATTTTTGCTATTATATCAAGATGTGTTTGTTTGTTTTAATCTTTCTTTCTCCCCTCTTCATTTCTCTTTCTATCCTTTAGCATTTTTTTGTGGACTTTTTTCTCCTTATAGTTTTCATTTCCTCTGTTTTCTCTTTCTTAATGTGTTCGGATATATTTTTCTTCTCTTTTTCTTCCTCTTTCTCTTCTTCCTTTTATCATTTTTCTGGTAATTTTCTTTTTTTTTTGGATTTTCGGTTTAGTGTATTGGAGGCTTTGTGTGTTTTTTTTTTTCATTTTTGGTTGGTTGTTGTCTCTTTCTTAATGTGCCTGTCTGTTCTCCTCTTTTTCTTCCTCTTTCTCTTTTCATTCTTTTCTTTTTTGTCGAATTTTCCTTTTTTGGGGGGGTTCGGTGCACTGAGGTTTTCGTTAATTTTTTTCCTGTTTTTCTCCATTTATTCATATATTTCTTTTATTCCTCTTCCTCTTCTCCTTCCTTTTTTTCCGATAATTTTCTTTTTTTCCTTTTTTTGGATTTTCGGTTTAATGCATTGGAGGCTTTTTTTTTTTGTGTGTGTGTGTGGGGGGGGGGGGTTTTCGTGTTCAGTTGTAGTTGTTGTCTTTCTTAATGTGCTTGTCTGTTTTTCTCTTTCTCATCGTCTTTCTCTTTTCTATCTTTTCTTTTTATTGTATTTTCTTTTTTCTTCTTTTTGGGTTTGGTACACTGAGGTTTTCTTTATTTTTCCTGTTTTTCAACATTTATTTCTTATATTGTTTGTCTTTTCCATATTCTTTCTCTTTCTCTTCTTGCTCTTCTCTTCTTCTATTTTCTTCTCTCTTCTCTTTTCTTCTCCATTTCTCTTCCCTCTTTTATCTGCCCTTCTTTTCCTCTCCTTTCCCTTCCCTTCTCTTCGCTTCTCTTCAGATTTCGTATTTCATCTTTTTATTTGCTTTTCTTCTTCTCTTCTCTTCTCTTCTCTTCTCTTCTCTTCTCTTCTCTCTCTCTCTCTCTCTCTCTCTCTCTCTCTCTCTCTCTCTCTCTCTCTCTCTCTCTCTCTTTCTTATCGTTCAATGAATTTTTGTCACGTTTCCACTTTTTTCTCTTTTTTTTCCTATTTCGGTTTCGCTTCAACGTTTAATTAAGATCAGTTTTTCATTCTTTTATTTCTTTTGACGTTTTTTTATTGTTTTATTGCTTTATTGTTTTCTGGTCTAAACTTCTCTTTTTTTTCTTTGACTTTTTTTCCACAAACGTTTCGAAGTAAGTGGACGATCTCTCTCTCTCTCTCTCTCTCTCTCTCTCTCTCTCTCTCTCTCTCTCTCTCTCTCTCTCTCTCTCTCTCTCTCTCTCTCTCTCTCTCTCTCTCTCTCTCTCTCTCTCTCTCTCTCTCTCTCTCTCTCTCTCTCATTAACGTTACATAACATCATTTCTATTCTAACCTTTCACTTTTTTTCCTTTCTTTTTCTTTTTCTTTTGCACTTATTTTATTTACATTTTTCTCTTTACTCTTTATTTTTTCCTTCTTCCTTTTCCTTTTTCCTTTGTGTTTCCGTCTTCATCTCTCTCTCTCTCTCTCTCTCTCTCTCTCTCTCTCTCTCTCTCTCTCTCTCTCTCTCTCTCTCTCTCTCTCTCTCTCTCTCTCTCTCTCTCTCTCTCTCTCTCTCTCTCTCTCTCTCTCTCTCTCTCTCTCTCTCTCTCCTGCCTAATACAACTCAGGTGACACACTTCTCTCTTTTCACTGCTCAGGTAATTTCTCTCTACTCACTCCTTACCTGTTCAATTATCTCCTTTTACCTGATCACTGAATGGAATATGAATCAATGTTTTTTTTTTTACCTTCCTCATTATCACCTCATGCATGTTTTTCTTAATTGCACTTTCTCTTTCCTCTCTTATTCATAATACTTTAATTTGTTTTTTTTTTCTTTTTTTCTCATTTTATCGCTTCTCTTGTCTTCTTCCTCTTTATATTCTTTGTTCCTGTTTTCCGTCCATTAACTTCCCTTTGTATTTATTTTCTTGTTTCTGTTGAGTTATTTTTCTTATGTTTTATCTCTTCTCTCTTCTCTTCTCTTATGATGTTCGTTTAGTTAAAATAAATATATATGCATGACAGATTGTGACTCTATTATCATATGTTTTATCATTTTACTTCTTTGTTTTATTACATTATCAAACCTCTTTTTATACCATCCCTCTGTCTTTTTTTTTATTTGCGTCTCTTTAATTGTTCACATATCTTTTTTTCCTCTTTGATTATTGTCTTTTCTACTCATCTATATTATTATCTCTGTCTTTTTTTGTCTTCAAGTTCATTATCTTTCTTTTATCTCATTTCTTAATTATCTCCATTGTCCTTCGTGACATTTCCTTCAGGGTTTTCATTCTTTCATCTCTCTCTCTCTCTCTCTCTCTCTCTCTCTCTCTCTCTCTCTCTCTCTCTCTCTCTCTCTCTCTCTCTCTCTCTCTCTCTCTCTCTCTCTCTCTCTCTCTCTCTCTCTCTCTCTCTCTCTCTCTCTCTCTCTCTCTCTCTCATTCCTTTAGTTTTTCCTCCATGACACTTTACATTTAAGAAGACGTTTCCAGATCCCGAGAGCACAACACAACAAAACAATATAGAAAACAAAACAAATAACAATACTCAACAAAAGATAACAGGAAAAACAACAACAACATTAATGCATACTGAAATGTCAACACAAGTAACAGAAACACTTTGACCTTCCACGCTGCAAAAATAAAAAAAATATCATTAAAGTAAATACATAAATAAATAAATAAATAAGTAAGTAAAGGTTAGCAGAGTCTTCCACCTGTGACGCACTAATAATTAATGACACAGGTATTCCTAATTTGAAGTTCGTTACCAATTAATTGACCTAATTAACTGCAGATAGATGTGATTTCGTGGTCTCGTTATTTGACTTGTTGTTTTTTGCTGTTGGTGTTGTTGGTGGTGGTGGTGGTGGTGGCCCGTGTTACTGTTGTTGTTGTTGTTGTTGTTGTTGCAGTTGTTGTTGTTGTTGCTGCTGCTGTTGTTGTTGTTGTTGTTGTTGTTGTTATCAGTGATCTTTAAAGGGGTAGGTGTAGGAAATATCATTGTTGTTGTTTTGTTTGAATTAATTTGAAGTCATTATTCCTGTTGTTGTTGTTGTTGTTGTTGTTGTTGTTGTTGTTGTTGTTGTTGTTGTTGATGATATTGTGTTGCTGCTGCTGCTGCTGTAAATATCACTTGTTGTTTTCGTTGTTTTGACCTTTTTTTTAGGGAGCTGCTGTTATTTTTGTTGCTGTCGTTGCCATTATTGTTTATGTTGTGGTATTGCTGTTTCTGTTTTCAAGTGGAGTAGGTGGCAGGCAACAAAAAAAAAGAGGTGGTGATAACAGGAAAGTGGTAGTGGAGAGACAAGGTGGTAGAGCAGTGGTATAGTGGTGGTGAGGGATGCGGTTAGTGGTGGTGGTGGAAGTTGCAACGATGGTGAAAGTGATGGTGATAAGAAATGGCAATGGTGATGGTGTTTGTTTAGTGTCGTGGCGGTGGTGGTGATGGTGATGGTGGTGGTGAATGTGGAGGTGGTGATGATGGTGGCTTGTGTTGCTGTTGTTGTTATTGTTGTTAATGGTGGTGGTGGTGGTGAAGGTGGTGATGGTATATAGTGGTGAGAATGGTGATAAGAAACGGTAATGGTGGTGATGTATGTTAACTGTGGTGGTGATGGTAGTGATATCAGGCATTGAATATGATGTTTATTTAGTTGGTTTTGGTAATGGTGATGATGATGATGATTGGTAAATATTGTCGGTACTGTTGTAATGTGCATGAGTGACGGGAGACGGTCGGACAGGTGAGCTAATTGAGCCGCCCAGACCTTTGCTTTTACCTGTCCCGCCAAAAATACCCGTAATGACGCTCTGGCCGCTAAAAATGGCTCGCTAAACACTTAATTATCCGATTATGCTCACAAATTTTCCGACAGGTGCCATTTTGTACCTGTGTGACGTACTGTAAAAAAATGAGATGAAGAAGAAGAGAGATAAAGGAGAAAATGAGAAAAAGGAAAGGAGAGAGGGAGAAACAATGAGAGAGAGAGAGAGTAAAGGAAGAAAGAGGAGGAAAAAGGGCTGTGACTTACTGTAAAAAAAGGAGATGATGAAGAAAAGAGATAAAGGAGAAAATGAGATAAAGGAAAGGAGAGAGGGAGAAACAATGAGAGAGAGAGAGAGAGAGAGAGAGAGAGAGAGAGAGTAAAGGAAGAAAGAGGAAGAAAAAGGGGCTGTGAGTGTTAAATAAATAGGAGAGAGGAGGAAAAGAGGAAAGAAAGGAAATGTAGAAAAATAAGTAGCAAGAGAAAATGAAGTAAAGAATTAAGAAAAGAAATGGTGAAAGAAACAAAAGGAGGAAAAATAATGAAAAAAAAGGATACTGAGTGACAAAGAGAAGGAATGTTGGAATGTGGAAAGAAAGGAGTTGCAGAAAAGGAGTTAGAAAGAAAAGAGCAAAATAAGACAGAAGTAGTAGAAGGAAGAAAAAGAGGTAAAAAAAAAGGGAGGAGGAGGAGGAGGAGGAACGCTGCAAGAGGAGAAATAAAAATACTTTGAGTGAAAAATAAAGAGAGGAAGAAAAGTGGAAAGAAAGGAGAATTTGGAAGAGGAGGTAAAAAGGAAAGAAAGAAAATAGGAGATAGAAGGAAGGAGAGAATCAGAAAGGGTGAAAGGATGAAAGGAAAGGAAGAAGTGGAGAGAGAGAGTCATTATAAGGTTGCAAAATTAATTATCTCTCCCTTTCTCTTTTTTTGCATCTTAATCCTTTTCCCTCACTTACGCTCGTCTATTCATTTGTTAACATAATTCATTTTCGCATTTTTTGTTTTGCTCATGCAGGTGACGGTGTGTGCAAAGGGTTAATTAAAATGAGGTGACTTTTTATCAACAGGTGAATGGATGAAGAGGAGGAAGAGAAGGAAAAGTAATTGACTAAGTTGCTACTACTACTACTGCTACTTCTACTATTACTACTGCTACTACTACTACTGCTACTTCTACTACTACTACTGCTACTACTACTACAATTACTACTACTACTACTACTGCTACTACTACTACTACTACAATT
This sequence comes from Eriocheir sinensis, assembly GCF_024679095.1. Classification (NCBI taxonomy): domain Eukaryota; kingdom Metazoa; phylum Arthropoda; class Malacostraca; order Decapoda; family Varunidae; genus Eriocheir; species Eriocheir sinensis. The sequence continues at coordinate 5,041,075 of NC_066538.1, forward strand.
ACTACTACAACTACTACTACTACTACTGCTACTACTACTACTACAACAATTACTACTACTACTACTACTACTGCTACTGCTGCTGCTACTACTGCTACTACTTCTTCTGCTACTACTACTGCTACAATTACTACTACTACTACTACTGCTGCTGCTATCTTTTTTTCTTTTTTTTTTTACGTCGTTGCCTGTTGCGCCGGTAGGCATCTTCCTGGTGGGGCCTGATGGTCGGCCCAAGGCTTCTTCCAGGTGGGGCCTGATGGTCGGCCCAGCCCGTTCTGGCGCAGGCGAGTGTTTATAGTGGCGCCATCTTGCACTGGCTCATGCTGCCCCCCGGAACTCGTTCTTGATTCGCTTGGACGGCTTCCTCTAGAGTCCGGGTTGATGGTTGGTCTTCAGGACAGCATGTGGGTAGTTTTAAGCCACTCGGCGGTGACTGAAAAATCCGAGTGGTAGCGTGGGGATTCGAACCCGCGTCGTCCATCACGCGGTGAATGTGGGCCCAGTACGCTACCAGTTCGGCCACCGCCTACCCACTACTACTACTACTACTACTACTACTACTACTACTTCTACTACTACTGCTACAATTACTACTACTACTACAATTACTACTACTACTACTACTACTACTACTACTACTACTACTACTTCTACTACTACTACTACTACTTTTTTTTCTTTTCTACTACATAAATGATACCTCCACCCATGTTTATTTTCCCGACACATAATCATGAAGGGCTCCATAGCTTGGAGGTCATTAGCCCCAACTCTGTTAGCTAATGACTGTGGCATCCAACCATATCACTAATACTACCTGACACTAAATCACCTATCATCTATTATGTCTAGATCCCCCTTTCCTTCCCTACTCAAGTCACTCCCGACCCACCCTAATGTCACTCTCCACCACTGTGGCTTCCTCCCTACTACTACTACTACTACTACTACTACTATTACTTACTACTTTCACTACTAATACCAATGATTATGATAGGGAGATGAATAAAAAAAAGAAGAGGAAATAGAAAATGAAAAACAATAGAAGCAATGAAAAATAAAACAAACAAAAAATATGAAAATAATGACCCACCAAAAACAATAGGATAGACAAAAAGGAAAACAAACAAACAAACAAGAACAACCTACCAATCACCAACAAACAACCAACCAACCAACCAACCAAACAAGCAAACAAGGCATCAGAACAACACGGAGGGGCAGCAGCAGGTTCTTTCCCACGGCGCCAGTGTTACCAGCTCGGGGGGCACCATCAATAAGCGCAGTGTTACCAGGTCAACGAGGTACCTTACGGACACAATACCAGGCGCGAAGGTAAATAGTCCCCGCTGGTTGGCTGGGGCACGGAGACGGTCGCCTCTGATTGGTCGTTTAGCCCGGGGGGAGGGGCCTGGGGGGGGAGGTTTCACAGCCAATAGGAACGAGGCATAACCGTCCAATTTTGGAACGCGCGCGCTTAATTAAAAACTTATCCCGCGCAAAATGAACGAAGCATTTGTTGTATTGAGTCACTCTGGCGCACCTGCAAAGTTTCCTTAATTACCTGCCTGCTTGTGTGTGCGTGCGTGCGTGCGTGATGGGGAGGGGAGGAGAGGACGTGGGGAGGGGAGGGGGGGGGGGAGGAGGATGTACTGCATGGCGAGTGTATGAGGCTGTGTGTGTGTGTGTGTGTGTGTGTGTGTGTGTGTGTGTGTGTGTGTGTGTGTTCGAGGTGAAAATGAACCCGGAAGTATATGCAAGTACTGTCTGACTGAATGTGTGTGTGTGTGTGTGTGTGTGTGTGTGTGTGTGTGTGTGTGTGTGTGTGTGTGTGTGTGTGTGTGTGTGTGTCCATTTCTCTCTGCCTCTCTCCACCTCTCCCTCCCTCTTTCTTTACCTCTTCCTGCCTCTTTCCACCTCTCCTATTCTCTCTCTCCACCTTTCCCTCCCCCTCTATATACATCTTCCAGCCTCTCTCTACCTCTCCCATTCTCTCTCTCCACCTCTCCAGACCTCTCTCTCCATCTTCATCTGTTCATTCCTCTTCATCTTGTCTCTTCTTGCTTCCTCCCCAATCCACTCTTCCCACAACTCCTAATCCCCTTTCCTACCCCCCCCCCCGCCCTCCTCTCATCCCTATCTCTTCCCCTTTTCAACCGCACTCCTTCCCCTCCATCGTCCCTCTCCCTTGCTTCCTCCCCAATCCACTCTTCCCACAACTCTTAATCCCCTTTCCAACCACCCTCTCCCCCTCCTCTCATCCCTACCTCTTCCCCTTTTCAACCCCATTTCCTCCCCTCCATCGTCCCTCTTCCTGACACCCTCCTCACCCTCTCCCCCCCAATTCCTCACTCCCCTCATCGTCTTCCTCTCCCCTCATTCTCCCCTTTTTAACCCCCTCCCAGCTTCTCCTCTCCTCCACCGCCGCTATTTCCCGCCACTTTCCGGCTCTTCACGCCCACAGGAGGGTTCGTAGAGGCGCCCGCACGCCCCCACACGCGCCTCTAACTCTGTAATTGGCCGGCGATGAAGTGGCGGCGGGAACAGTCCATAAAAGTGCATGGTTATGGCGCCGCCCTGTGCCTTCCGTGACGCTAACCAGGTGGCGGTGCTGGTGGTCATTATTTTTTATTCTAAGGTGTCTGTTTGGCTGTCTGTTTGGCTGTCTGTTTGCTTGTTTGTCGGTATGGCTGTCTGTTATCTCTATATGAGCTTGTATGTTTTCTGTGTGTTGTATTTCCGTCACCCTGTAGGTTTGTAGGTATGTGATTGCGTTTGGTAATTTTTCAGCCATTATTTTAGGTGTGGTTTTTCGTGTATGTTTGTGTTCGTCTGTTTGTTTGTGTTTGTTTGTATTTCTGTCGGTTTCATATCATCTGGCAGGTCGTTTAAGTGTGGCTTTGTCTGTCTGCTAGTAGATTTTTTTTTCTATAACTGTCTCTCTCTCTCTCCGGGTCTGTTTGTGTGTGTGTTGCGGTCAAGGTCTGTTTTTTTTCTTCTTTTGTATACAGGTATTTGCGTCTGTCATCGATGTCTGTTTTTTTTCTTTCTCGTTGGTCTCCTTATTTCCTCATCATTACCCTTCGTTCCTTCGTCATCATGAGTCAATATCTGCTTGTCCATTCTACCGTTCAAGCATTCTCCAATTACGCAGTTGTCTGATATTTTCTTGTTTTTCTTTTCTTACACATTCCCTTCCATTTCTTCGTCTTCATGAGTCTAAATTTGCTTGTCCATCCTTCCGTTCAAGCGTTCTCCACTTACGCACTTGTCTGATATTTTCCTGTTTTCCTTTCTTACATAATTTCCCTTCATTTCTTCGTCTTCATGAGTCTAAATTTGCTTGTCCATTCTTCAGTTAAAGCGTTCTCCACTTACGCACTTGTCTGATATTTTCTTGTTTTTCTTTTCTTACACATTCCCCTTCATTTCTTCGTCATCATGAGTCTAAATTTGCTTGTCCATTCTTCAGTTCAAGCGTTCTCCACTTCGGCAGATGTCTGATATTTTCTTGTTTTCCTTTCTTTCATTATCCTCTTTGGCTCATTAGTTACCCATATGTCTGCCTTAGGCCCATTCTATACTAGCGGTGAAAACGCCGCGTTTCTACTGCCCAGTTACCGCCTCTTAAATTATTCAATACTAAGTGAATGGAAAGCAAATATTCTGTCTATACTAGCGTTTCTACCGCCTTGGCTGTCGGCGGTACACGGGCAGCAGGCGGTGGCAACGCCTCTGGACGCGTTGCCACCGCCGCGTTTCTACGGTGAATCATTCTATACTGGCGGTTTGAAAGCAGTTCTGCCGCGGCGTTCCTAGTGGAAGCATACAGCGCGATGTTTGACACTGAGAAATTCATATTCGAAATTGTGTCATTTCATTATGTTAGCATAAAAAGGTTTAATTTTTATAGCGAGGATGAATTTTGCATTATATAACTGTTAAACTTATAAACAAATGTTCATTTTTTCTTCTTTGATATTCATAACTTTTGGTAAACTGCCGCGTTTTCACCGCCCTAGTATAGATTGAAAAAACTGCCTGGCCGCGTCGGCAGTAGAAACGCGGCGTTTTCACCGCTAGTATAGAATGGGCCTTCATTAGTCAACACATCTATTGAACCAACTTTCCTGTATATCACTGTCATTTTAATTTATCTATTCACATATCTGTACCTCTCTATTCATTCACTAAGTAACCAGTTTATCCGTCAATTTATCCATTAACTAACTACTTTATCCACCAACTAAATTGCTCATCCATCACTAACGTATTTATCTGTCAGCTAACCTAATAATCCACTACTAACCAATGCATCCACCTACATCTCTCCCTTCCTATTTATCCATCTATATATTCATCTATCTATTTATGTATCTGTCCGTCTATCTGTCTATCTACATGTCTATCTATCCTTATCTATGTCTATCAGTCTATCGATCTATATCAATATCTATCTATCTGAGCTCTCTTTTTGGCCACTCGTATGTACTCTATTCGGGAGCAGTAAGTAGCGGGCTTTTTTTTTTCATTATTGTTTTTTTTTACGCCCTTGAACTGTCTCCTTTTCTATAAAAAATTTATTTATCAATCTATCTATCTATCTATCTATCTATCTATCTATCTATCTATCTATCTATCTATATGTGTATGTATCTATGTATCTGTCTACCTACCAATGTTTTACCTGCCCGCTCACCCACTTGTACCTGGCCACTTAGATTGCATTACGCCGACACTTTTACTTTCTGATAAGGTAATTCCTCTTGAGGCCCGCACACACACACACACACACACACACACACACACGCGCACACACACACATACACACACACCACATGCACAGACGCCCCCCCCCCTCCCCACACACACACACACACACAAACGGCAACATTCCATACCTTCAAAACTCAGCGACCTTCTTTTTTTTTTTTTCATTTCATTCATTGCTTCCTACTCGCCTGTGAAGTGCTGTTTTTAAGCTTTTATTAGGGTTGTTTTTTTATTTTATTTGGCTTTTTTTTTTAATCAATTAGTGAGTGTATAATGGACGCTGCGCAGGATAAAAAATAAAAAAAACTGTCCCTATGGTCTCCTCAAACACACACACACACACACACACACACACACACACACACACACAAGCACACACACACGCAAACAACAACAACAAGAAAAAACCTCAACCAAAAATGACATCCCCCTAAAATCCACCTCACCACGAAAACCACAATTGTGTTCACCTGTTCACCTGCGGAATATTAATTATCACTGTCTCGGCGTGGGCAGGTGAGATCAAAGGGTCGGCCGGGAGGGAGGCGGGGGAGGGGGGGGAGGGGGTGGCAGGCGCATGCTAATTACCAAGCCGGACGTGATTTTGGAATTCATTTAGCGAGTCGATCTCAGCAAGGCGCTCCGCTAAAACTAATTATTTCCATTGTTTTCGTTAATGAGACTGACCTTTGAAAGACTACCAGGTAAAAAAAAAAAACGCAAAAAAAAAAGTGGAGGCGCGTAATTTGCATGATGGCCCCAAACGATGTTCTTTTATGTAAGTATTTATCTCGTCAAAGTGTCGGGCGCGCGTCACTCCCACATGTTGCTTTCCTAATTGCCTGATTACGTGGGGGGAGGGATGGTTCAGAGATGAGAGATGAGAGAGAGAGAAAGGTGAGATGGGGTTGGTTATGATTGTCTGCATGTCTGTCTGTCCGTTTGTTGCTTCTGTCTGCTTCTTCGTCTATTCCTGTATCTCTTTCTGTCTATCTTGTTATCTTTCTCCACTCATCTATCAATCAGTCAATCTATTAAGTTATCAATATATCTATCTATTCTTCTCTTTCCTCATGTCTGTCTGTCTGCTTGTTGCTTCTGTCTGCTTCTTCGTCTATTCCTGTATCTCCTTCTGTCTGTCTTGTTATCTTTTTCCATTCATCCATCAATCAGTCAATCTATTAAGTTATCAATATATCTATCTATTCTTCTCTTTCCTCATGTCTGTCTGTTTGTTACTTCTGTCTGCTTCTTCGTCTATTCCTGTATCTCTTTCTGTCTATCTTGTTATCTTTCTCCATTCATCTATCAATCAGTCAATCTATTAAGTTATCAATATATCTATCTATTCTTCTCTTTCGTCATGTCTGTCTGTCCGTTTGTTGCTTCTGTCTGCTTCTTCGTCTATTCTCGTATCTCTTTCTCTCTGTCTTGTTATCTTTCTCCATTCATCTATCAATCAGTCAATCTATTATCAATATATCTATCTATTCTTCTCTTTCCTCATGTCTGTCTGTCTGTTCATTTTCTTCTTCCTCTTCTTCTTCTTCTTCTTCTTCTTCTTCTTCTTCTTCTTCTTCTTCTTCTTCTTCTTCTTCTTCTTCTTCTTCTTCTTCTTCTTCTTCTTCTTCTTCTTCTTCTTCTTCGTTTTTTTTTATATCCTAGTCCAATTTTATCTTTTCTTTCTATGTATCTGTGTATCTATCCATCATTCTATCTATTTATACTTCTCTATCTAACCATCTATTTCTCTTTCTGTCTCTCTGTCTATCTATCTTTCTGCCTCTCAGTCTACCTATCTACGTATCTATCTGACCACCTCTCTCTCTCACACACACACAGAAGGCTGAAGGATTAACGTCATGAATGGGAGCCAAGCCATGGATTCCTGAGCCACACACCGCTTGCGTCCCGACAGCCTCCAGGATAAACAGGATCAGGAAGACGAGGGTAATAGGTACAGTGAGGAGAACAAGGTCAGTAAAATAAGTTAAGGAAAGTAAAATATGGATAAGAAAGAACGCTAGTAAAATGAAGTACAGGTGTGATAAGGAGAATGCGTAAAAAATATAATAAAGTAAATAAAATAATGAGTACAATTCGTAGTAAAGATTAAGTATATTAAGTAATAAGTAGGTAATAAGTATAGTAATTATGATAAGTAGAAAAAGTGAGTACAGTAATAAGTAAAATGAACATACACACACACACACACACACACACACACACACACACACACACCTATAATCATACTTCCACACAGGTAAATTACAGGTGCAAAAATTATCTCAACTCTAGAAAGGATGCTAGGAGTGAATATCTCCCGCCTACTTTCACTTGGATTCGAACCCGGGTCACTGAAGGTCGGTAGCTCTGCGGCCACTTTACCACCAAGACGCAGCGCTCGGTCAGGTGAAGGAGAAGACTGAAGGTAATGGTTTCAAGGGTCACGAGGAGGAGGAGGAGGAGGAGGAGGAACATTAAAGAAAGGCGGAGAAGGAAGAGGAAGAAGAAGAATGGAGGAGGAGGAGGAGGAGGAAGAGGAAGAACATTTAGAAAGGCGGAGAAGGAGGAGGAAGAGGAGAAAAAACCCATTAAAGAAAGGTGGAAGAGGATAGGAAGGGGAGAAATGAAGAAGGAGGAGGAAGAAGAAGGGAAGTAAGAGAGAGGGAGCAAAGGTTGTGAAGAATTAATATGATAAAGAGGAATTGGATCATAGAAAAGAGGAACACCAAGAGAAAGAGAAATTAAGAGGAAGAGGACTCAAATGAAGAAAGAGGAAGAGGGAGAGGAAGAAAACAGTGGAGGAGAGAAAGAGAGATATATTAAGAGGAGGAGGAGGAGAAGGAGACTTGAAACCACTTGAACAAAAATAGAATGAAAAATATATATCTACTATGCATTTCAGCGGCAGACAAACGGTGTTTAAAGTGAATAAAAGTTAAAGTGAATAAAAAAAAAGAAAAAAAATGAGACGATGAGATTATAAACTATCAGTGTGAGGTGAAAGAAGAAGAAGAAGAAGAAGAAGAAGAAGAAGAAGAAGAAGAAGAAGAAGAAGAAGAAGAAGAAGATGAGGAGGAGGAACAAAAAGACGAAGATGAAAATGAAGATGATGATGATGATGATAAATAATAATAATAATAATAATAATAATAATAATAATAATAATAATAATAATAATAATAAGAAGAAGAAGAAGAAGAAGAAGAAGAAGAAGAAGAAGAAGAAGAAGAAAAAGAAGAAGAAAATGAGGAAGAAGAAAACGAACAAGAACGAAAACAAGAAGAACAACAACAACAAGAGGAACACGAAAATGAAAACAGCAAAACGAAAATAAGGAAAGAAGAAACAAAAGAAAGGAATATGGACGAGAGGAGGAGAAACAATTGACAAGAGGAACAAACGAGGTGGAAGAGGAGAAGGAGGAGGAGGAGGAGGAGGAGGAGGAGGAGGAGGAGAGAGACTAAGAGGATGACTGAAACAGATATCTTAAATCAGCGCGGGTAGTAGGAGGAGGAGGAAGAGGAGGAGGAGGAGGAGGAGGAGGAGGAGATATAGCTCTTCCACTTCCACGCTTCCCAACACCATCAAACCAATCCTCTCTCAACTATCAGGGTGTGCAAAAACTCTCTCTCTCTCTCTCTCTCTCTCTCTCTCTCTCTCTCTCTCTCTCTCTCTCTCTCTCTCTCTCTCTCTCTCTCTCTCTCTCTCTCTCTCTCTCTCTCTCTCTCTCTCTCTCTCTCGATTTATTTTGTCTGTATTGATCCTAACCCGAACCCTTTAAGCACATGAGAGAGAGAGAGAGGTAGTGGGTTCACTCTGGATATTTTAATTTGAATATTTTTCGATTTATTTAATTTTTTAATTTTTTAATTTTACCTTCCTGATGTAAGTGATTGCTTTTTAATTCTTCTTTTCTTCCTCCTCCTCCTCTTCCTCCTCCTCCTCCTCCTCCTCCTGGTCCTCCTCTTCCCCTTCCTCCTCCTCCTCCTCCTCCTTCTTCTCATACTCTTCCTCTAAATTTACTTTCTATTTCTGTTATTCCTTTTTCTCTCTCTCTCTCTTCTCTTCCTATTCCTTCTCTTTCTATTCTTCTCCTTAATGCTCTTGTGTCTCCTCCTCTTCTCCTCCTCCTTTACATGTTAAAAATCCTCCTCTAAATCTCTTCTTCCTTTTTCGTATCCTATTCTTGCTCTTCCTCTTCTTCTCTTCCTCCTTCTCCTCTTTCTCCTTTTCCTTTTCTTGCTATTTCTACTGCACCGCCTCCTCGAATTTCCTCACTTACTCTTCCTTTTCCTCTTGTTATTCCTCCTCCTCCTCCTCCTCCTCCTCTTCCTCTTCCTCCTCCTCTTGTTCGTATCACAGCAGGAGCAATAACAATCAAAGAAAATTTTCCTGCAAGACAAGCTCCCGTTTTCTTTATCACTTTTCCTGTTTGCTCTCTCTCTCTCTCTCTCTCTCTCTCTCTCTCTCTCTCTCTCTCTCTCTCTCTCTCTCTCTCTCTCTCTCTCTCTCTCTCTCTCTCTCTCTCTCTCTCTCTCTCTCTCTCTGACATTTATTCGTGTGTAAGAAAGTTCTGGCGGATTCTTTTCTTTGTTTTTGTTTTTATTTTGCTTTTGTTTTGGTTTCCGCTTCTCCTTGTCTCTGTCTCTCTTTATTTTCTTTTTTTTCCTTGTTTCGCTTTTAGATTTATTAGTTTCATCTCCGCTGTCTGTCCTTGCACGTCTGGAAATTACTGTTCTCCATCTCCTACTCCTCTTCCTTTCTTCCATTCTTTCTTTATTTATTGTTTTCATTCTTTATTTTTCTTTTTTCCGTCTCCTATTCCTCTCCTTCATTCTATTCTTCTTTTATTTCTTGCTTTCATTCTTTATATTTTTCTTCTCTCCATCTCCTACTCCTCTTCCTTCCTTCTATTCCTTCGTATTTATTCTTTTCATTCTTTATTTTTCTTTCTTCCGTCTCCTATTCCTCTTCTTCCTTCCTTCCGTTCTTTCATTATTTCTTGCTTTCATTCTTTATTTCTTTTCTTTAGTCCTCGTACTCTTCTTCCTTCCTTCCATTTTTCTTTTATTTCTTCTTTCATTCTTTACATTTTTCTTTCTTCCGTCTCCTATTCCTCTCCTTCATTCCATTCTTCTTTTTTTGCTTGTTTTCAGTCTTTATTTTTCATTCTTCCGTCTTCTACTCTTCTTCTTCCTTTCATTCTTTCTTTATTTCTTGCTTCCATTCTTTATTTTCTTTCTTCCGTCTCCTATTCCTCGTCCTTCCTTCCATCCTTTCTTTATTTCTTGTTTTCATTCCTTCTTTTTCTATCCTCCATCTCCTACTCCTCTCCTTACTTCCATCCTTCTTTTTTTTTTTTTGCTTCTTTCCATTCTATATTTTTTTTCTTTCCTCCATCTCCTACTCCTCTTGTTACTCCTTCATCTCCTTTTCAAAGTTGTGTTCACCGTGGATAATTCTTTCACCTCTTATCTTTATCTTTCTTATCCTTCCCTGCACCATACCTCATCTTTATCCTCCTCCCCCTCTATTTCCTTTTATCATTCCTCCTACACTTCCTCCCATCCAAAGTTTACTCAGAATGGCCACTTCCTTTGTCTTATCTTATTCCTGTTATGTGCGTTACCTCCTCTTCCTCCTCCTCCTCCTCCTAATCCTCCTCCCTCCTTTTCTTCTCCGTGTTAGTCCTCGTCCTTCACCTCCTCTTCAAGCTGTGTTCAGGCTGGCCGCGTCTCGGTGGCTGGGCGCGGCGCGGGACACACAAGCGATGTCGGGGAACTTTTTCTTAGCCGTGATTTCTGTTGGTCGTTATTTTGCCGCTCCTGTGTTCCCCGCGTGGCTTCAGTTGACAGGCTGCCTCTTGGTCGTGGTAGTGGCTCCCCCCCCTCCCCCCCCGCCCCCCCGACAAGCTTCTGCATCCTCTCTGCATCTTTCTCTTCCGTAACCTTTTAAGCATATTTTCAGCATTTTTTTTTTCTTGCGGTGTTTTTTTTTATTCGTGTTTCTTCTACATATATTTTCTTCTCTCTTTCTTTCCTTCCTTCAGATTTTCGTAACTTGTTCATTTTTGTCGTTTTCTTTCTCTCTTACGAACTTTTTTTGACGTGTTCTTTTTCTTTTTTTCTTCCTTTCCTTTCTCCTGATCTTCGTAAATAATCATCCCTTTCTTTTCTTCCTTTCTTCCTTCCCTTTCTCCTGATCTTCGTCAAATAATTATCCCTTTCTTTTCTTTCTTCCTTCCCTTTCTCCTGACCTTCGTAAAATATTAATCTCTATCTTTTCTTTCTTCCTTTCTTCCCTTTCTCCTGACCTTCGTAAAATTATCATCCCTTTCTTTTCTTTCTTCCTTTCTTCCCTTTCTCCTGACCTTCGTAAAATTATCATCCCTTTCTTTTCTTTCTTCCTTTCTTCCCTTTCTCCTGACCTTCGTAAAATTATCATCCCTTTCTTTTCTTTCTTCCTTTCTTCCCTTTCTCCTGATCTTCGTAAATAATCATCCCTTTCTTTTCTTCCTTTCTTCCTTCCCTTTCTCCTGATCTTCGTCAAATAATTATCCCTTTCTTTTCTTTCTTCCTTCCCTTTCTCCTGACCTTCGTAAAATATTAATCTCTATCTTTTCTTTCTTCCTTTCTTCCCTTTCTCCTGATCTTCGTAAAATATCCATCCCTTTCTTTTCTTTCTTCCTTTCTCCCCTTTCTCCTGACCTTCGTAAAATTATCATCCCTTTCTTTTCTTTCTTCCTTTCTTCCCTTTCTCCTGACCTTCGTAAAATGTTAATCTCTATCTTCTCTTTCTTTCTCTCTTCTGACTTCTTTTCGTATTTTTCTTTATCTTTTCTTTCTTTCTTCCTTGTCTTCCAATCCTCGTAAAGTATTCACATCTATCTTATCTTTCTTTCTTTCTTCTCTCTCTTCCGACTTTCTTTTCGAGTTTCTGTCAGTCTTTTCTTTCCTTCTATTCCTCCTTTTCTTTCCACACCGTTTCTTTTTCTCCTTATTTGTTTCTCTTTCGTCTGCTATCGTACTCTCCTCCTCCTCCTCCTCCTCCCCCTCTTTCTCCTCCTCCTCCTCCTTATTGTTCCTTTCCTTCTTACGTAATCATATCCGTTTATTCTGTATTTCTTTTTATCCTTAATTTTTTTCTCCTTTTATTCTTTGTCTTTGATCTCCTCCTCCTCCTCCTCCTCCTCTTCTTTTTCCTCTTCCTCCTCCTCCTCCTCCTCCTCTTTTTCCTCTTCCTCCTCCTCCTCCTCCTCCTTGTCTTTTTATTGTTTCCTCTTCTTGAATCATTAATTTTCCTCCTCTTCGTCACTTTGTTTTCTCCTCTTCCATTCATCTTTCCTCCCACGCTTGCCTTACTGAATTCTCCTCCTCCTCTTCTTCTTCCTTTCTTCCTTTCTCTTCTTTTTTGTACTCTCATGTTTCTCCTTCCCTCCTCCTCCTCTTCCACTCCTCGTTGTCGTCGTCTTAGTCCGTCCCTCCTCCTCCTCCTCCTCCTCCTCCTCTTCCATCACAGCTTGTCCCTGATCCCAAGAGTAATGAGGAAGGATGTCAAGGGAATCCTACCGTATGTTTCTCTTTTTATGTCTGTTTATCTATTTCCTTCCTCTTCCTCGCCTTCCATTCGTCTGTCTTCCTCTTCCTTCTCCTCCTCCTCCTCCTCCTCCTCCTCCTACTTGCCTAGCTTCAGTTCATTCGTTTACTTATCTCCTCCTTCTTCCCCTTCTCCTTCTCCTCCATCTCTTCTTCTTTTATTCATTGGTATATATTCCCTTTGACCTACTTCTCCTCTTCCTCCTCCTCCTCTTGTTCCTCTGTCTCCTCTTTTTGCTTCTATTTACTTTTTTTCTGATTCTAGTTTTATGTTTTCTATTTATTGTTTGTTTGTTTCCACTTCTTTCAGTTTCTTTTTTTCTGTCTTTTTTATCTATTTTGTTTTTCTTTCTTCTTTCTTTTTTTCTTCCATCCTTTTCTTCGTTTCCTCTTTCTTTCTTCCTTCCTTCTTTCATTTTTCTTCTCTTTTCACTTGTTTTCATTTTCGAGTCATATTTTCACAAACTCCTCATTCTTTCGCTCTTCCCTTCTTTCTTTCTTTCCTTCTTTTCCTTTTCCATTTCTTTTTTCCTTCCTTCCTTCTTTCCCTTATTCCTCTTTTTACTTATCTTCATTTCCACGTCACATTTTCACCAACTCGTCATCCTTTCTCTCTCTCCTTCTTTTTTCTATTTCTTTCTTTCTATCCTTCTTTTCCTCTTTCCTTTCTTTCTTCCTTCCTTCTCTTTTTTTCTTTTTTCACTTGTCTTTATTTTTGTCATATTTTATCCAACTCTCTCTCTTCCCTTCTTGCTTCCTTTCTTCCTTTCCTCTCCTACCATCACATCGTTATCCACACATTCTCTTCCTCCCTTTTATCCTTTCCTCCCACCTCGACTTTTCCTCTTCCTCCTGTCTGTCCCAATTCTCACATTTTCCACAGTCATCCTTAATCCCCGCCAGTTTTCCTTTTTTCCATACGTCAACCTCGCGTTTTCTTTCCATCAGTGTTGCCAATCCTCTTTCCTCTGTCAGTCTCCATTCTATTATTACCTTAACTTTTCTTTTATAGTTCCCAGAGAGAGAGAGAGAGAGAGAGTAAATCTGCCCTTGACACAATATTACCAAGTGGATTATGTACTTTTACTGAGTCTGCAAGTTAGTAAGGTTTAATTAAATAGAGGGAAAGTTGGGGCCATAAGATTTTACTGCGCGTGGCTTCGATGCGCATCTCCGTCACAGTTGATTATATTTTGCGATGGTGGTGGTGGTGGTGGTGATGATGGTGGTGGTGGTAATGCTAGTGGTAATGGTGGTGCTCTCTTTCTCTCTATCTATCTCTCTATCTATCTATCTACCCATCTATCTATCTATCTATCTATCTATCTATCTACCTATCTATCTATCTATCTATGTATCGGTACAACAAAGAAAAGTCAGATTGTGATTATGATGGTGATGATGAAGGTAGTGAAAGTGGTGATGGTGGTGGTGATGGTGGTGATGGTGATGATAGTGGAGGTGAGAAGACTTCGGTTATACGTGATGGTAAGGGTGATGATGACGCGGGTGATGGGAATTTCAGTGATGGTGGTGGTGGTGGTGATGGTGATGAAATATTGGTGGTGGTGGTGATGGCGGTAGTGGTGATGGTGGTGGTGATGGTGGTAGTAGTGATGGTGGTGGTGATGGTGGTAGTGGTGATGGTGGTGGTGATGAAATACGGGTGGTGTTGGTGGTGATGGTGGTGGTGATGGTGGTAGTGGTGATGGTGGTGGTAATGGTGGTAGTGGTGATGGTGGTGGTGATGGTGGCAGTGGTGATGGTGGTGGTGATGAAATACGGGTGGTGTTGGTGGTGATGGTGGTGGTGATGGCGGTAGTAGTGATGGTGGTGGTGATGGTGGTAGTGGTGATGGTGGTGGTGATGGTGGTAGTAGTGATGGTGGTGGTGATGGCGGTAGTAGTGATGGTGGTGGTGATGGCGGTAGTGGTGATGGTGGTGGTGATGAAATATTGGTGGTGGTGGTGGTGATGGTGGTGGTGATGGTGGTAGTGGTGATGGTGGTGGTAATGGTGGTAGTGGTGATGGTGGTGGTGATGGTGGCAGTGGTGATGGTGGTGGTGATGAAATACGGGTGGTGTTGGTGGTGATGGTGGTGGTGATGGCGGTAGTAGTGATGGTGGTGGTGATGGTGGAAGTAGTGATGGTGGTGGTGATGGTGGTAGTGGTGATGGTGGTGGTGATGGTGGTGGTGATGGCGGTAGTAGTGATGGTGGTGGTGATGGTGGTAGTGGTGATGGTGGTGGTGATGGTGGTGGTGATGGCGGTAGTAGTGATGGTGGTGGTGATGGTGGTAGTGGTGATGGTGGTGGTGATGGTGGTGGTGATGGCGGTAGTAGTGATGGTGGTGGTGATGGTAGTAGTGGTGATGGTGGTGGTGATGGTGGTGGTGATGGCGGTAGTAGTGATGGTGGTGGTGATGGTGGAAGTAGTGATGGTGGTGGTGATGGTGGTAGTGGTGATGGTGGTGGTGATGAAATATTGGTGGTGTTGGTGGTGATGGTGGTGCTGAGAGAGCGCCAGGTAGCCCTCCTCCTCGTCGCCAGGTGTTGCCCTTCACCGTCATCTGAGGAGCGGACGGGAATGCGGCAGCTTGTCAAGTCCTTAAAGTTCACAGGTGGACCAGATAAGCGGAGGTCCTCCCCGCCCGACACGACACACCTGGCCGGCTGGGAACATACATAAATACATTCATACATACATACAGTAGAGATAGACAGACAAATAGATAGGCAGACAGATTGATAGTTAGACACACATAAAATATACAGACTGACAGAAAGACATACATACATCCAGACAAACAGAAACAAACAGACAGACCGACAGAGACAGACAGACTGACAGGTGCGACGGACAGACAGACAGACAGGTGACTAATGCATGACTGCGTGACGGGATGCAGCTGCCGCTCACGACCTGACGAAACAGAGAAAAAAAAAAACTCACAAAAAAACTAGAACAAAAAGACAAAAATATATTAACGAAAAAATATATCTATCTACCTACCTATCTATCTATCTGCCTATCTATATCTATTTATCTATCAATATATATTTTTTCCAGTTTCGTTCTGGCTTAATAATCTTTGTTTTCTCCAGTACCCTCCTCGTTTTAAATCTACTCGACCTAATTTCTGTCTCCTCCTCCTCCTCCTCCTCTTCCTCCTCCTCCTCCTCGTCGGCCAGCGGAGGAAGCAATAACCAGCAGGCCAAAAGAAGCATCGGATCATTACCGTTTCGATATCCGGGGCAGCATTTAACATTCTCACTGACCCTAAAAACATCCATTCGAGATTTTATTTAATTTTAGTATCCGTCAATCTTTTAATCTCTCTCTCTCTCTCTCTCTCTCTCTCTCTCTCTCTCTCTCTCTCTCTCTCTCTCTCTCTCTCTCTCTCTCTCTCTCTCTCTCTCTCTCTCTCTCTCTCTCTCTCTCTCTCTCTCTCTCTCTCTCTCTCTTATTTCTTCTGTATTTCTCGCTTCTTTTTTCAACTTAACCTGTTCTTCTCCTTTTTACTCTTTTTTTTACAGTTTTCTTTCCACCTTTTCCTTCCACTTCCTTTCATCCATTTCCTTTCTCTCTAACCTTCCCTTTTCCTCCTTTCCTCCCATCGTTAGGCTCCCTCTCGCCTTCCCTCCTTCCATTCCTTCCTTCCCTTCCTCTCACATTCCTCTTCCTCAATCACATAATAAAAAAAAACACTCAATTCTTTCCTTCCATCGCCGTCAAGAGCTTCCCAAACCGTCATTTCCTTTTATCACGTCTTTTCTAATATTTCTTTTCTCGTTTTCGTTTTTTCTTTTAGTTCCATTTCTATTTCTTTTTTTCTTTCCTTTAACTGTAGAGACAAGTCGTTCTTCTGAGTGTTCGGTTCACGGCCTCCTTCTTTTACTTCCTTTCCTTCCTTTCCTTCCCTTTCCTTCCCTTAACCTCCTTATTTCCTGCTTCCCTTCCTCTGCTGTCCCGTTCAAATCTCTCCACTACCTCGTATCCGCTTCCTCCCTTCCTCCCTGCCTCCTTCTCCTCCTCTTTTTCCTCTCTCCATTTCACCTTCCTGTTCTTTCTTCTACTACCGCTGTTTCCCTTCTTCTTATTCTCCTTATTTCTCTTTTTTGGTTTCAATGATATTTTTTCTTTCACTGTTCTTCCTTTTTTTCTATTTCTTCTCTGTTTCTTATCTTTGTCTCTATTTCCTACCTCTTTTTATCACTTTTTTCTTCTATCTCCCCGTTTCCTTGTTATTCACTTTCTCTAATCTCTCATTTCTCTTTATTTAAACCTCTTCAACATCTTCCTTATCATTACCTGGACTTTCAG
Source organism: Eriocheir sinensis (assembly GCF_024679095.1). Lineage (NCBI taxonomy): Eukaryota > Metazoa > Arthropoda > Malacostraca > Decapoda > Varunidae > Eriocheir > Eriocheir sinensis. The sequence goes on from NC_066538.1 coordinate 5,057,775, forward strand.
AAAGCCTTCGACAAGGTACCGCACGATCGACTCCTTAAGAAACTGCACTCGGCGGGCATTGGAGCCAATCTGATCGCGTGGATAAGAGATTGGCTCACCGACAGAAAACAACGAGTACTACTCAACGGACAGCCTTCCGATTGGCTACCAGTCACTAGTGGAGTGCCTCAAGGGTCAGTGCTGGGACCCATCCTCTTTATCATATATATCAATGACCTAGAATCAGGACTGAAATCCACAATATCGAAATTTGCAGATGACACCAAGGTGGGTGGAGATGCCCTCACAAAGACCGACTGCGAAATCATTCAGAAAGACCTCAATCACATTATCGAATGGTCGGAAAAATGGCAAATGTCTTTTAATGTTGACAAATGCAAAGTCATGCACATTGGGTCCCAAATAGTAACCACACATACATCATGAATGGGAGACCTCTGCAAGCGATGCAGGAGGAAAAGGATCTTGGAGTCACTATCAGCAGTGACCTGAAACACGCGAATCACTGTAAAAAGGCATACAACAAGGCCAACATTATGCTCGGGTTCATAGCGAGGAACTTCGAGTGTAAAACACCAGACGTGATGCTATCCTTGTATAATTCCATGGTAAGACCGCACCTCGAGTATACAGTGCAGTTCTGGTCTCCCAATTACAGAAAGGACATTGCTTTACTGGAAAGGATTCAACGACGCGCCACAAAGATGATTCCAACCTTCAGGGCTCAACCGTACGAGGAACGACTCAAGCGACTCAATCTCTTTACATTGGAGAAAAGACGCCTACGAGGGGATATGATTCAAGTCTTCAAGTATCTAAAAAAGTTCAATAACGTCGATTACTCCAAATTCTTTGAACTGCAAACCAACTCAAGAACTAGAAATAACGGTTTACCCATTCAGTCGAGTCGATGTAACACAGACATTGGAAGGAGTTTCTTTTCAAACCGAGTCATCCGCCACTGGAACAATCTTCCCTCAGAAGTAGTAAATGCGAATACCATCAACTCCTTCAAATATAGAATCGACCGTCATTTCGCTGCGTCAGGAGTAAACTGAATAACGAGGGGCTTCCATCTGCTCCTCAATATCGAGGTGCTTTCATCTGCTCACTAAGCCCCAAGTGGCGGTCGAGCAGATTAAATCACCCAAGCGGGCGACCTCGCAATGAGCCAATAGGCTTTCTGTTGCCTGCATTTCCATGTTTCCATGTTTCCATGTTTCCAACCCTCTTCACTTTTTCCATTTTTTCTTCTTCCCCTCCTTCTTCCTCAATGTTTTTTTCTTTTTTCTTTCTCTCTCTCTATCTTCCCTCTTCTTTGTATCTTTATCTGCCCCGTCAACGTCTTTATTCCCCCTTTTTTTTGCCATACCCTCTCTTCTCCTTTCTTTATCTCCAGTTCTCCTTTTTTTATCTTCATATCCTTTTTTTTATTTCCCTTCCTTCTTTAGTTCTTCCATACCTCCCTCCTTTATCTCTAGTTCTCCTCTTTTTCATCTTCTTATCCTTTTTTTTATTTCCCTTCCTTCTTCTGTCCTTCCATACCTCCCTCCCAAACCTCCTTCTCCTTTCCTCTTTTTTTCTTTACGCCTTTTCTTCTTTCTCTCCATAACCCTCCTTTTCAGCCTCCTTTCCTCACTATTTCATTCCCCCTTTCTTTTCTTTGCCTTTTCTCTTCCTCCTCTTTTCTTCTCTTTTTCTACCTCCATTCTTTTCTACTTTCGTCTTCTTCCTTCTTCTCTTCTTTCTTCTGTATCTATCATCATTCGTTTCTTCCTTAATCTCTACCTTCTCTTCCTTACCCTCTTCTTCTCTTTTCTATCAATATCTTTTCTCCTCTTTTCTCTTCTCTATCTTCTTTATCCGTTTCTTCTTCCTTCCTCTTCCATTTTTTCTCAATATTTGCTTTCCTTCGTTTCCTCTCTTTCTACGTTCTCTTCCTCACTATATTTCTCTCTTCTCCTCTTCCTTTCCTCTTTTCCTCTTCTCTTCTTCCTTTCCTCTTTTCCTCTTCTCTTCTTCCTTTCCTCTTTTCCTCTTCTCTTCTTCCATTCCTCTTTTCCTTTTCTCTTCTTCCTTTCCTCTCTTTCTCTTCTCTTCTTCCGTTCCTCTTTTCCTCTTCTCTTCTTCCTTTCATCCTTTCCTCTTCTCTTCTTCCTTTCCTCTTTTCCTCTTCTCTTCTTCCTCTCCTCATTTCCTCTTCTTCCTTTCCTCTTTTCCTCTTCTCTTCTTCCTTTCCTCTTTTCCTCTTCTCTTTAAAGTCCACCCCCCAAAAAAGTCCCTCACTCCATATCTGTTTCCTCCTCTCTTCCATTCCCTCCTCCCTCCCTCCCTCTCTCCTTTCCTCCTCTTTCCTCACATTTTTCCTCCTGCCTTATCTCAGTGTCTCCTTCCTGTCTGTATCACTTCTGTCTCTCTCTCTCTCTCTCTCTCTCTCTCTCTCTCTCTCTCTCTCTCTCTCTCTCTCTCTCTCTCTCTCTCTCTCTCTCTCTCTCTCTCTCTCTCTCTCTCTCTCTCTCTCTCTCTCTCTCTCTCTTGGTACGTCTCTCCTTCAATTCTTTCCTCCATATCAGTTTCCTTCTTCCTTGTAAAATGTCTCCACTATTACCTCCCCTCCCTCCTTTCCCTCCCTTCCTCCCTCCTTCTCTCCCTCCGTCCTTCCTCCCTTCCTCTGCCTTCCTCCCTTCTCTTCCTCCCTCTCTTTCGATGCTTCCTTTCTCTCCTCTTCCTCTCTTTTCTCCACTCTCAATTCCTCTCTCCCTTCTTTCCTCTCCTCATCCCCTTCCTCCCTCACTTTCGATTCATCTTCCCCCCCTCTCCCTTTCTCCCTTCTTCTTCATCTCTCTCCTCCCTATCTCCCTTCCTCTCTATCCTCTTTCCCTCCCTCCCTCTCTTACGATCCTTCCCCTCCCCCCCTCTCCCTAGTTCTCTCTCTCTCTCTCTCTCTCTCTCTCTCTCTCTCTCTCTCTCTCTCTCTCTCTCTCTCTCTCTCTCTCTCTCTCTCTCTCTCTCTCTCTCTCTCTCTCTCTCTCTCTCTCTCTCTCTCTCTCACTCGCTTCGTTCCGGTCTCAACTCCATCGGCGGGTCGGAATTTGTGATCCCCGCAGCAAATATTTCGTCCGGAATAGAACTTCATTCCCACTGCTTTGGAACCTTAGTGTGGGTGTGGGGGGAGAAGAAGAGAGATCGTTTTAAATTGTTAGTATTTACATTCATGAAAAAAGTGACATAATTAAATCAAATCTCTCTCTCTCTCTCTCTCTCTCTCTCTCTCTCTCTCTCTCTCTCTCTCTCTCTCTCTCTCTCTCTCTCTCTCTCTCTCTCTCTCTCTCTCTCTCTCTCTCTCTCTCTCTCTCCCTCTCCTCCTTCCATCCCTCCTTTCCTCTTTTCCTTTCTCCTCTTCCTTTTCTCTCCCCCTTTTTTCGCATTCCTTCCTTGCCCCGTACGTTATTAACTGCATTCCACATATTCCGCCATTCTACTTTATTTCTACTTTATTTCCCGAGCACACATTCCTTTTTTATTCGTCTTTATTTATTTCCCTTTCTCCCTCTCTCTTTATTTCTTTCCCTCCTTTGCTTCTTCGTTATTCTCCACTTGTTTGTTGTTGTTATTTACAGTCTGTTTTTAATTTGTTCTTCCTTTCTTGTGTATGTTTTGTTTTTCAGTATGTTATCTCTTTGTTCTCTTTTCTTCTGTTCTTCATTCTTGACTCCTTCTCTTTATTTTGTGTGTTTCTTTGTTTATTCTCTTTATTTACACTTTCTTGACAGTATATACATTCACAATTTAATTTTTTCTTCCTATTTTCTTTTTCTTTCCCCTTTTATTATATTCTGTCATTCACTTCCTTCTTTATTCAGTTTTCCTTCCAATTTTCTTTTTCTTTTCCCCTTTTATTATAATTTATCATTAACTCCCTTCATTAGCCTGTTTTCCTGTTTTGCATATATTATTTTTACTTTATGATCGTACGTTTTCATTCTCTCTATTCCACGTTCTTTTCCCTTTCAATTCATGTTTTCTTCTCTTTTCTCTTTTCACTTCGTTTTTTTTATCAGTATTCTGCTTTTTCGCCTGTTTTTCTTCGTTTAGGATTCATATATACATTCCTTAGTGTGTGTTATGTATCCTATTCAGTTCTTTTTACTTTCTTTCGTGTTTCCAATTTCGTTTTCCGTCTCTCATGTCCTTTGTTTTGTTTACTTGGCTCATGCGTTTTGGTTACACATGGATACACGAGGATAGAAAAAGACTACAAGAAGCTAGAATTCACGGTTGCCAGATTATCGTACTCAGAGCCAGCGTTGCCAGATTGTCGTACTCAGCCGCTTATATTTCCCGACTTCCTACCCCCAAACTGTCTTCAGGGCTCCAATAACGAAACTCATTTATAGTTATCGCTAAAAGAGTTACATCCTGATGCTTCTTGGCAATAGTTAGGCGTCAGAAACCGGTAAATACTATGTTCTGAGTACGACAATCTGGCAACGTTGAGCTAGATGCGTGATACTTGTTAAAGATTTAGTCATTATCTGCTCTTCTCAATCAATTAATCTAAGGCCCTTATTCACAGACGCTTTTGCTAACCCGGTAGCAGCGACGGGCCAAATTTGTGGCTTTACCGTGTACCAGCGACGGGCCAAGTTTGTGGCTTTACCGTGTAGCAGCGACGGGCCAAATTTGTGGCTTTACCGTGTACCAGCGACGGACCAAATTTGTGGCTTTACCGTGTACCAGCGACGGACCAAATTTGTGGTTTACCGTGTACCAGCGACGGGCCAAATTTGTGGCTTTACCGTGTACCAGCGACGGACCAAATTTGTGGTTTACCGTGTACCAGCGACGGGCCAAATTTGTGGCTTTACCATGTACCAGCGACGGGCCAAATTTGTGGCTTTACCGTGTACCAGCGACGGACCAAATTTGTGGCTTTACCGTGTACCAGCGACGGGCCAAATTTGTGGCTTTACCGTGTACCTGCGACGGACCAAATTTGTGGCTTTACCGTGTAGCAGCGACGGACCAAATTTGTGGCTTTACCGTGTACCAGCGACGGGCCAAGTTTGTGGCTTTACCGTGTACCAGCGACGGGCCAAATTTGTGGCTTTACCGTGTACCAGCGACGGACCAAATTTGTGGCTTTACCGTGTACCAGCGACGGGCCAAATTTGTGGCTTTACCGTGCACCAGCGACGGACCAAATTTGTGGCTTTACCATGTACCAGCGACGGGCCAAATTTCTGCCATGATATAAACCTCCCAAAATAGAGGATGCATAAACTGATCACACATGCGTTGATATATATTATGAAATGATTTGCGTGAGTGATGATTCTTTCTCATTCTTTTACTTAGAGGGGCCTTTAACCTAACCTAACCTAACCTAACCGAACCTAACCTAACCTAAGAAACATGACCCCGCGGCTACCGGGTGAGTGTTTTTCATATTAATGGTGCACAGGGATTGTCAAACTATCACTAGACTCATAAAACTACCCATGGCAATACCTGTAACTTCTTAATCGGGTTCTTGTGAGTGTTTTCCATATTGATAGTGCAGAGGGATTGACAAACTATTACCAGGCTCATAAAACTACCCATGGAAATACCTGAAACTTCTTAATCGGGTTATCGTGAGTGTTTTTCATAGTGATAGTGCAGAGGCCTTGTCAAACTATCACCAGACTCATAAAACTATCCATGGAAATACCTACAGAACTTCTACGAAAGCCTTGTCATATATGTGGGTGTGAAATGTCTGAAAATCTTGACCTAACTAGCTTTTGTAAGACTTATTTATATATGGAAGAACTACATGTCACCTTGATTTGCTCTATTCTTCCACTGCCCTATTTGTTAACCAGTTATTTTCACCTACCTCCCACTTGAACGTTGAATTTATCTGATTAATATATATTGATGTCTGTACTAACTCTTTTTTTATTATATCTTTATGATCATTACAGACTTCTCTATGTTCACTCTTCTCATGCTAAACTATTCTCATAATATTCTCTTATGATTATTATATTATTATTATATTGCTTTCAGCCTTTTTTATATACATTTTCAGAAGGTCAATTTGTCTTTTTTTTATATATATTTACAGTAGATCAGTTTTATATTTTTCTAGCGTCTGATTTTTTCATTATATTATTATTTTTTTTTTTTTTATGTTATTTTTTATTTGTTTGGTTTTCCTGTTTACTAAATGAAAATTGAAGTGTAATGACCCAAGACTTATTTCCTGTTATATCTTCACAGTTTACAGGTTACAGATTTATGCCCCTTGTTCGCTTCTCTGATGTTAGATTATTCCCAAACCTTCAATGCTTTCCAGTTGTAGCTATTCCAAACTTTTTATCATAAAGTTCATCGGTCTGGCTATATTTTGCTGTTTTCTCTTTTTTTTTCTGTTTGAGTTCCAGTGTTAATGCGTAATGGACTTATCATGATATCCTTTTTTATATCTGATAATGCCAGGCGATTAAATTCTTTTCAATTACGAATATTTTTTTAATAGTTCATCATGATATTTTTCCCTTAATTATTTACAGCGTTCGGTCAATGTAGTTCCTTTTAGTAATCCTATTAAATGTTTATGGTTACTTTCTGTTATTTATATTACTAGGAAAATAAAATAATACCAAGTAAACTTATTATCATACACACAAATTACTCTCTGTCACCGTTACTAATAAAATGTATTGTAATGCTTTTATGTTTATTAATGTACAAAGTCGGGCCAGTGTTGTACTTGGTAATTATGTGAATATATGTCCGTGAAAAAAAGGGCAGTAAGTGATTTATGTCGCTATTTACGTATAAAAACATAAACCTCTGTGTGTGTGTGTGTGTGTGTGTGTGTGTGTGTGTGTGTGTGTGTGTGTGTGTGTGTGTGCGTGTGTGTGTGTGTGTGTGTGTGTGTGTGTGTGTGTGTGTGTGTGTGCAGTTTATTATTTTCACGCTGTCCTCCGCCACCCGAAAAAAATAACACTAAGCCATTAACGTTTATAATTTCGTCGATAAAATCACCTCCCAACATTAGAGTTCTGTTTCGCATCCCGTGAAATGACTGTATATTTAAAGCACATTATCGAGCAAATCTTCCATGAATATTTATATATGAATGCGCCGGTTAAAAAAAAAAAAAAACGCCGGACAATGCGAGAACAAGCCATTTTTTTAATATATATTTAGAAACAAAGAATAAAAAATAAATTACACCCATTAAATTAACCACGAAAATAAAACAAGAAAAGCACTTCACACATAAAAGGAATAATTACATAATCCATTTAAATACTACAAAAATAAAACAAACTAAAAAAGACTTTATCCCAACACAAGAAAATAAATAAATAATCAGCAATTTCAAGAATACAAAACTGAGTGTCTGAAAATGAAAAAAATGAAGCTGATCTACTGAAAATGTATCAAAAAGACAAATTGATCTACTGAAAATATATTAAAAAGACAAACTGATCTACTGAAAATATATTAAAAAGACAAATTGATCTACTGAAAATATATTAAAAAGACAAACTGATCTACTGAAAATATATTAAAAAGACAAATTGATCTACTGAAAATATATTAAAAAGACAAACTGATCTACTGAAAATATATTAAAAAGACAAATTGATCTACTGAAAATATATTAAAAAGACAAACTGATCTACTGAAAATATATTAAAAAGACAAATTGATCTACTGAAAATATATTAAAAAGACAAACTGATCTACTGAAAATATATTAAAGAAGACAAACTGATCTACTGAAAATATATTAAAAAGACAAACTGATCTACTGAAAATATATTAAAAACACAAACTGATCTACTGAAAATATATTAAAAAAGACAAACTGATCTACTGAAAATATATTAAAAAAGACAAACTGATCTACTGAAAATGTATTAAAAAAAGACAAACTGATCTACTGAAAATATATTAAAAAGACAAACTGATCTACTGAAAATATATTAAAAAAGACAAACTGATCTACTGAAAATATATTAAAAAAGACAAACTGATCTACTGAAAATATATTAAAAAGACAAACTGATCTACTGAAAATATATTAAAAAGACAAACTGATCTACTGAAAATATATTAAAAAGACAAACTGATCTACTGAAAATATATTAAAAAGACAAACTGATCTACTGAAAATATATTAAAAAGACAAACTGATCTACTGAAAATATATTAAAAAAGACAAACTGATCTACTGAAAATATATTAAAAAGACAAACTGATCTACTGAAAATATATTAAAAAGACAAACTGATCTACTGAAAATATATTAAAAAAAGACAAACTGATCTACTGAAAATATATTAAAAAAGACAAACTGATCTACTGAAAATATATTAAAAAGACAAACTGATCTACTGAAAATGTATTAAAAAAGACAAACTGATCTACTGAAAATGTATTAAAAAGACAAACTGTAGAAATAAAAATGAAACACACACAAACAAAAAAGTAAAAAACAAAAACAAAATCATTAGACAGGTGAATTATTACTGAGCCAACACATAACACTCACCCTGCTCCGTTTTCTTCACGCTAACTCCCAGGTGAGCAGATAATTAACACTCAACCGTACCTGTAAAGAAAAGAAAAATCTATAGTCAGTAACGACCTTTATTATTTACCTGGATATAGAAAACGCCACAACAGGTTTCGAACAGTTGATATATTTATGAAAGCCTTAACTGGTAACAAGAACTTCCCGGTAACAATAACATCAACAACGTCATAAGAATACCAAAAAAAAAGTAGGATGAGAAGAAACAAGAAAACAAGAAAGAAAACACGAAAATAAGAATAGCAAGGAAATAATAATAGAAATAATAAAAGCAATAGCGTAAAAATACATCATAAAAAGAACAACAACAACAACAACGTATGGAGTGCAACAATATCAATAACAACAAAAACAATATCCTGAAAAAACAACCAAAAAAAACAACAACTTCAAAACAAAAACAAGAACAAAACAATAACAACAACAACAACAACAGCAAAAGTGGTTCAGATCAAAATTGAAAAGAAAAGAAAAAGAAAAACAGCTCGAGGGACGCGCCACTGGATGTATAGATGGGTAAAACCAATACTACAACATCTCCATCATGCTTCCTCCTCCTCCTCCTCCTCCTCCTCCTCCTCCTCCTCCTCCTCTTCGTCTTTCGTTTCTTTCTTCCCGTTCTACTCCTTCTTCTCCGTCTCTTGCTTTTTTTTTTATTTCTTATTCTTTCATCTTTTCTTCGTCCTTTATTTCTCTTTAGTTTCTCGTCATTTATTTTCCTTCTTCATCTTTTCTATCTTTTTTTTGTCCCTCTTCCTCCTCCTCCTCCTCCTCCTCCTCTTCGTCTTCCGCTTCTTTCTTTTCATTCTCCTCCTGCTGCTCCGTTTCTTCAATTTTTCTTATTTCTTATTTTTTTCATCTTTGCTTCTTCCTGTTATTTCTCTTTCTCTTTCTTCATTTTTTCTCTCTTTTTTTCGCTCTTCCTCCTCTTTCTTACTTTTCTTCTAATTTTTATTTGATTTTCTCCTCTCCTCCTCTTCCTATTTCCTCTATTTCTTGTTTTTGTATCTTTTCTTTCTATTCTTCTTTTTTTTCTATCATCATTTATTTCCTTTCTCTAAATTCCTTCTCTCTTTTTTCTCTTTTTTTCCTACTTGTCTCAGATTCTTCTATATCTTACATTTCCTTCCCCTTCTTCCTTCTTCTCTACTCCTGTTCCTCGCTTTCCTTTCCATCACAACCACCACCATCACCACCTTCTTCCTCCTTCTTCTATTACCTGTTCTTGCATCTTCTCTTTCCTTTTATTTTTTCTCTTTCTTTTCTCATCATTTATTTTCTTCCTGCATTTCTTCCTTCATTTTCTAATATTTTCCTACTTTCCTTCATTAATTTCTTTCATGATCTTCCTTTCCTCCTTCTTCTTCTTCCATTTTCTCATATTTTCCTACTTTCCTTCATTCATTTCTTTCATATCTTCCTTTTCTCCTTCTTCCATTTTCTCATATTTTCTTACTTTTCTTCATTAATTTCTTTCATATCTTCCTTTTCTCCTTCTTCCATTTTCTCATATTTTCCTACTTTTCTTCATTCATTTCTTTCATATCTTCCTTTTCTCCTTCTTCCATTTTCTCATATTTTCCTACTTTCCTTCATTCATTTCTTTCATATCTTCCTTTTCTCCTTCTTCCATTTTCTCATATTTTCCTACTTTCCTTCATTCATTTCTTTCATATCTTCCTTTTCTCCTTCTTCCATTTTCTCATATTTTCCTACTTTCCTTCATTCATTTCTTTCATATCTTCCTTTCCTCCTTCTTCTTCGTCTCCTCATCTCTTTCCACAGCCACCACCACCTCTATCACTCCCTCCTCCTCCTCCTCCTTCTCCCCCCCCATGGCTGCCTTGCAAATATTTACTCCGTGGCCGCGCCGGATTATGGATGGCGTGCAGCGGCTAATTGATGGGTGATTAAGGCACGGAGTAAATTTCTCACCGTCATCACACGCGGCCTAACGCTGTTTAATTTGGGGGCATCCGTCTCAGTTTGCGGCTCGGATTTGTCTATGTTGCTTCCTCCTTCGTTGGTGTTGGGGGGGGAAGGGAAAGGGAGGGAAGGGGGGCGAGTTAGAAAGGAAGGGAAAAGGGAGGAAGGGAATGCAGGGAGGACGAGGGGAGCGGGGAAGAAAGGGGGGAATTAAAAATGAAGGGAAAAGGGAGGAAGGGAATGCAGGGAGGAGGAAGGGAGCGGGAAAGAAAGGGAGAAGGGGTGGTGAAAAGGGCAATGGAAAGGAGGAAATGGAAGGAAAACAAGAAGAGGGAAAGGAGAGGAAGGGAGGAAGGGAGGGAAGGGGGTAAGGAGAGGAAAGGGAAAGAAAGGAGGAGTAGGAAGGGAGAAGAGAGATAGGGAGAGGAGGGAAGGGGGAAAGGGGAGGAAATGGAAGAGGAGGAAAAGGGTGTATGGGAAGGGAGAGGGAGAAGAGGAAAGGGGAGAGAAGGGAAGGGAAGGGGGAGAAGGAAAGAGAAAGAGGGAAAGGGGAGGGAAATTAGGAGTCAGTATATGTGTGTGTGTGTGTGTGTGTGTGTGTGTGTGTGTAGGCGGGTATGTCTGAGCATGTAAATCTGCAAGCGAGTCTGTGTGCATGTGGTGTGTGTGTGTGTGTGTGTGTGTGTGTGTGTGTGTGTGTGTGTGTGTGTGTTTGTGTTGCATGCACGCCGCGGCAGGAGGAGCAATCATCAGGGACGCCCACAGTAATACAGCCTCGTTCGTGACCCACCTTCAGAAGCACCTTGGCCGCCTCTACCTCCCCGGCCCGCCCTCGTCCCCCTTATATACCCTCGCCCCGCGGCCCCTTGGTGGCGGCCGCGGAGACTGTCGCCCCAACACAACAATCAAAGCATGGAAAGTTGAGTTTAGGTGATGTTATTTAGGTGATGTTATTAAGGTGATGTTATTTAGGTGATGTTATTTAGGTGATGTTATTTAGGTGATGTTATTTAGGTGATGTTATTAAGGTGATGTTATTTAGGTGATGTTATTTAGGTGATGTTGTTTAGGTGATGTTATTCAGGTGATGTTGTTTAGGTGATGTTCTTTAGGTGATGTTATTTAGGTGATGTTATTTAGGAGATGTTATTCAGGTGATGTTGTTTAGGTGATGTTCTTTAGGTGATGTTATTTAGGTGATGTTACTTAGGTGATGTTATTTAGGTGATGTTATTAAGGTGATGTTATTTGTGACTTTAGTTCAAAATGGTGACGTTTGAGTTGGCTTTCCTTGTTTTATTTTCGTTTTTTTTCGAGATTTCCTTTTTTTCTTGGTTTGAATTTCCTTTTCTTTTTATTTTGGTCTTTTAAGTGATGTAAAAGAAATTCCTACGTTTTTTTTCTATTTATTTATTTTTTTGATTTTGTAGTTATAGCGGATAATATGAATACCAAGATGAGAAGAGGAATGGATATGAAGAGGAGGAGGAGGAAGAGAAGGGGAAAGAAGAGTGACAAAAGGAAGAGGGAAAGGAAGAAGAGGAGGAGGAAGAGGAGAAGAGTATGCAGAAAAGGAAGACAACAGCAATAATTTTTGATAAACGACTCCATAACCAATCACTGTCTATTTACTCTTCACACACACACACACACACACACACACACACACACACACACACGCCATCAACAGGTAACCCTTTCCCCTTCTCACCAGGTGTTAATGAGTCCTCTCTCGACCCTCCTCACCTGAAGCTGTTGAGAGGAACGTTACCTGCTGAACTGAACCTTGAACTCCTCCTCCTCTTCCTCTTCCTCCTCTTCCTCCTTCTCCCCCTTTTATTTTTCCACTTCTTTATTAAATCATTTTATTTCTACCTTTACACTTTCCCACATCTTTCTTCCCTACTTTTCTTCCTCCTCCATCTCCTCCTTGTTTTCTTCACTTCTTTTCATCATCTTCTACTTTATCCATCTTCTCTTCTATCATCATTCAATTATCTTTCTTTTTCTTTGTTTCTCTTTATTTCCTCTTTCTCCTTCTCTTCGTTTCTGGTTATTCGCTTTCTGCCACCTCTTTTTTTCCTTTACTCTCTCTCTCTCTCTCTCTCTCTCTCTCTCTCTCTCTCTCTCTCTCTCTCTCTCTCTCTCTCTCTCTCTCTCTCTCTCTCTCTCTCTCTCTCTCTCTCTCTCTCTCTCAATGATCATTACCACTAAACATCACAACATCTCCCTCCTCCTCCTCCTCCTCGTCCTCGTCCTCCTCCTCTCTTCCTCGTCCATTTGAATAATCTTCCTCATCTGGCCTTTCGTTAATGAGCCTAGCACGTGTTTGGCGCTAAGCAGTGTGTGTGTATGTGTGTGTGTGTGTGTTTATTTACCTGATTCGTGTTTTTTTTGTTTGTGTCTATTAGTTTTCTTGTCTATAATGTCTGGGTAACTATTGCTTTCTGATTGTTGTTTGTTTGTTTGTTTTTATGTGATTTTTTGTGTGTTTTCCATTACTTTTTTACATATCTCATTTATTTTCTCTATTTCTACTTCCTTACACATTCACATCTTTTAATTCACTTTCCCCCTCTTCGTTTTATTTCCCTAATTCGCACATTCTTCATTTACCCTTATTATCCCTCCCTTCCTTATCCTTTATCCACACATTCACCATTCACTCACATTTTCCCCTCTCGTTTCATTTCCATTATTAACAACCTTTCCACTTACTCATATTTTCTCTCTCCGATTCATTTCCACAGATTTACTCATTCTCCCTTCGTCGCATTTCTATTATATCCACATTTCCTATTTTATTCCGCACTTCATACGTCTCGGCGGGAACATCCATCACACGAATCCGAGTTACTTTTGCCAAACATTCCAGGTACACGCACACACATATTCCCGCACTCCTCATTCCAGGCCCGGGGCGTGAGGTGCAGCCAAACGAGAGAGCAGGCAGGGAGGCAGAGAGGAGGAGGGAGAGACGGAAGAGAGAGAGAGATGAAGGAAGGGAAGGGAGAAAGGGAAGAGTGGGAATGAAGGCAGTGTCATGAGGTAGACATACAGGTAGAGAAGCTAGGGAAAAGAAGAAGAGGGAAGGGAAGGGAAGGGAAGGGAAGGGAAGGGAAGGGAAGGGAGAGGAAGGGAAGGGAATAGAAGGGAAAAAGGAAGGAAGGAAGGGAAGGGAAGGAAAGGGAAGAAGGGAAAGGAAGGAAAGGAAGGGAGGAAAAGGAAGGAGGGAGAAGAAAGAAGAGGAAAAGAGAGGTGTCATGAAGCAGACGTATAGGAATTGAAGAGAAGGAGTAGAAGATATTAAGGGTGGGATGGAGTGTTAAGAAGAGGGAAGGGATGATAATGAGGAAATTAAGGAGAAGGAAGCAGGGATAGGACAGAAAGGGTGGGTAAAGGGACACTTAGACAGGGGACGGAAGGGAAAGAAGGGAAGGAACGGCAGGCAAGTAAAGAAGGGAAGCAGAAAAGGACTGGGAGGGAGGTGCGGGAAGGGAAGGAAGGGAGATGAAGGAAGGAGACATGGAGGGAAGGGAGGTCAAGAGGTAGGGAAGGGCAGGGAAGGGAAAGGGAGAGAGAGAAAGGCAGGTATGTAGTCAAAGAAGAGGAGGGAGGAAGAGAGAGACGGAGGAAGGGAAGGAAGGGAGATGAAGGAAAGAGACATGGAGGGAAGGGAGGTAGTGTCAAAAGGTAGAGAAGGGCAGGGAAGGGAAAGGGAGAGAGAGAAAGACAGGTATGTAGTCATAGAAGAGAAGGGAGGAAGAGAGAGACGGAGGAAGGGAGGTGAAGGAAAGAGAAAGGAGAAAGGAAGAAGAGGAGAGGGAGGTGGTCAAGAGGTGGAGAAACAGGCAGGGAAGGGAAAGGAGATGGGAGACGAAAAATGGAACGGAGAGAGAGAGGAGATGTGAAGGATGGGATAGGGAGGGAAGGGAGAGGAATGGAGACGCAAAGAGACAAACAGACAGACACGGATGAACGAATGGAAGAAAAGGGAAAGAGCATTGATGGAGAACAGAGAAAGGGAAAACAGGAAAGACGAAAAGTGAAGGAAGGAAGGATGAATGTGAAGGACTTAATGAGAGAGAATGGAAGGAAGGGAAAAAAAGCAGCTAGCAGAGATGAAAGAAAGGGAGACAGAGAGGAAAAAAAACAAGGAGAAAGGGAGGCAAAGGGACTGTGAGTGAATTTGGAAGGGAGATAGAGAGTAAACAGAGGAAGAACAACGAAAGAGAGAAAAGGGAGAATGAGGGAAAAAAGGAAAGGAAAGCAAGCAGGAAAGGAAAGGGCAGAAGGGAATGAAGGAGGTGAAAGAGGAAGGGTAGGATGGGAAATCGTGTAGGAAGGAGGAAGGGAAGGAAGGAAAGGAAGGAGGGAAGGAGGGATGGAGATACAAGGGAATAAGCTTAAGTAGGAAGGAATGAAGATTGACGTAGACACAAACACACACACACACACACACACACACACACACACACACACACACACACACACACACACACCTGCCTGTCATTCCACCTGTCCTCCACCCAGGATTCCACACACACCTGCTAATTGGAACTTTCACCTCACCTGGACAAGAAATTAACAAGATATATTCCACAAACACCTGCGCTTGTTTGTATCTTCTCCTTTATCATTTGCTTACTATCTTTATTCTTTCTTTTCTTTCTTATTCCCTTTCACTTTTTCCTTCCTTTCCTTCCTGTCTTTATTTCTCACGTATTTCCTCTCCTTCTTTTTCCTCACTTTCTAGACCTCTTCCTTTCCTTTGCCTTTCTTTATTCCTCTTCTTTTTCCTCACTTTCTAGACCTCTTCCTTTCCTTTGCCTTTCTTTATTCCTGTATTTTCACGTATTTCCTCTACTTTCTTCTTTCCTCACTTCCTAGACCTCTTCCTTTCCTTGCCTTTCTTTATTCCTGTATTTTCACGTATTTCCTCTACTTTCTTCTTTCCTCACTTTCTAGATCTCTTCCTTCCCTTATAAAGAAATCCAACTCATATTTCCTGCCTTACTTTTCTCCTCCATTCTCCGTTTCCTTCAATTTGATCTACATCCTTCCTTTCCTTTAATGGACTTCACGTAGTTGTTTCCTTTACTCTCTCTCCTCCTCTTCCTCTTGCTCCTCTGCCGCCTCCTCCTCCTCCTCCTCCTCCTCCGCACAATCTTCCTTCCAGGCATTATCAACATACTGGATTTTTTTTTTCTTCCTTCCTGTTTGTCCTCTCCCACTTCCATCGTGTTAGTCTCCTTCCCCCGCTCCCTTTATCCTCCCTCTCCTTCCCTCTTTTTCCTTTCTCTCCTCCTTTCTCACTCTTTTCCTCCCCCTTTCCCTTTGCTCTTCCTCTCCCTTCTTCTGCCCCTGCCCTTCTCCCTTTCTCTTTATTCTCCCTATATTCCACCTCTCTCTCCCTTTATCTTTCCTCTCCTACCCCCTTTCTCCTATCTCTCCTCCTTTCTCCCTCTCTTCTTCCTCCTTTCCCTCCTCACTTCCGCCTCAGTCCTTTTCTCTTTCCCTTTATTCTTTGTTTCCCCTCCTTTATCCTTCTTCCTCTTTCCTCCCCCTTTCCCTTTATCCTTCCCCTCCCTTCTTCTGCCTCTGTCCTTCTCCCATGCCCCTTATTCTTCCTCTTCCCCTTCTTTATCCTTCTTCCCCTTTTCCGCTCACCTTTCTTCTCCCCACCCTTTCAATCCCCATTTCATCTTCTTTCTCCCTTGTTCTTCTCTCATTCCCTTTATTCTTCCTCTCCCCTTCTTTATCCTACTTCCTCTCTTCCGCTCACCTTTCTTCTCCCGACCCTTTCAATTCCCACCTCCTCATCTTTCTCCCCTGTCCCTTCGAGCTATCAGAGTACGTTGTTGTGAAGGGTGGCTGAATGGATTACCGGATATGTGTTATTTTGAGATCACTTCGCTGCTGCTGTATCGCGAAAATGTTTTTGGTTATTGTTGTTGACGATGATACTAATCTCTCTCAGATATCCCATTCATTCTATTGGTGTTTACTTCATACTAATTCAGCATTGGCATTCGTCTTTTGTTGAGTTAGTGGTGTGTGGTTAGTTTCTGTGATTTACTCTTCATCATATTGCTTTTATTTTTTAACAATTTCAACGTTCTCATTGTTCAACCGTAAGTTTCTTGGATTCGCGTTTATTTATACTAATTCGACAGTTTCATTCTTCTTTCGTTGTGTTTTTTTGGAAAATTATAAGTTACCATGGGTTTATTTACACTTACCTAAACATATGCATTAGAATCTTCTCCTCATGAAAAAAAAGAAAACTTGAATCTTGTGCCTGTTTTCTGCCCTTATAAAGACAAAAGACAGACATGGACGTTTTCTAGGAGCAAAAAGAAAAGAGAGGGAGATTTTGCCCCA
Source organism: Eriocheir sinensis (assembly GCF_024679095.1). NCBI lineage: Eukaryota > Metazoa > Arthropoda > Malacostraca > Decapoda > Varunidae > Eriocheir > Eriocheir sinensis. Next base: position 5,074,684 of record NC_066538.1, read on the forward strand.
GACATTTCCATACAATCTTCCCCTCATGAAAAGAAAAAAAAAAAGAAAACTTAAATCCTGTGCCTGTTTTCTGCCCTTATAAAGACTAAAGACAGACGTGGACGTTTTCTAGGGGCAAAAAGAAAAGAGAGGGAGATTTTGCGCCACCCATTCAGACATTTCCATACAATCTTCCCCTCATGAAAAGAAAAAAAAGAAAACTTGAATCCTGTGCCTGTTTTCTGCCCTTATAAAGACTAAAGACAGACATGGACGTTTTCTAAGACCAAAAAGAAAAGAGAGGGAGATTTTGCACCAGACATCTCCATAAAATCTTCCCCTCATGAAAAGGAAAAAAAGAAAACTTGAATCCTGTGCCTGTTTTCTGCCCTTATAAAGACTAAAGACAGACATGGACGTTTTCTAGGAGCAAAAAGAAAAGAGAGGGAGATTTTGCCCCAGACATTTCCATAACAAGCGGGCGAGGCAACCCAGACGCTCACGGCCCCAGCGAGTGTGTCTGTCCGACTGTGCTGCAAGTGTGTGCGCCCAGAAAGCTTACATTCCTTCCGTCCCGCGTGAAAATTTCCATATTCGCCTCGCGCATAACGTAAACGGTGAGCTTTTGTCTCCTGCCCTCGTCTCTTTACTGCTCGGAGTGAAGGTAAGGAGAGAGTGGGAAGATGCTTTGCTTGGGGTTGTTGTCTAAAGTGAAAAAAAAGAATAGTTGTACATTGGCTCAAGAGATAACAAAGGGTTTCTATGGAATACTCTTGCAAAATACATACGGCACATTTTTTTTTATCTTCCTCCTCTTCCTCCTCCTTCTCCTTATACTCCTACAACCCCGAACACCATCATCACCACCACGACCACTACTACTACTACTACTACTACTACTACTACTACTACTACAACTGTTCTTACTATTACTGTTACTTCTCCTTCTCCTCGTTCTCGTCCTCCTCCTCCTCCTCCTCCTCCTCCTACGACTACTACTACTACTACTACTACTACTACGACTACTACCACTACCACTACCTATACAAACACTGCTAATCACCACCACCACCATCACCACCACCACGTCATCACCGCACTAACCGACCTCCTTCCTTCCTTCCTTCCTTCCGTTGACACACAAGAAAATGAAGCAGATTGTGAAAAGTGCGAAGAAGAGAAAAAAGGTATAAAAAACGACCTCATCACCTAAGGGCGCGCGAGATAGGAGTCAAAGTGAGAGCGCCGAAAAAAAAAAAGGAAAAGGTGATGGAGGTGTTAAGGCAGGAGGTTTTTTAAAGGGGGCGGTGGGGGGGGGGGTGATGGGGGGTAGGAGTGGAGGAGAGGAAAGTGCTGAAGTCGATGTTTTGGCAAAATTGTAAGTTGTTGCGTTTTGTAGGAAGTAAAAGAATATCAGATGAATGTTCTTAAAATTGTAAGTTGTTGCGTTTTGTGTTTTATTTCAAGGGTAAGGAAGTAAAAGAGAATATCAGATGACGAGTATGTTATGAAAGACGTGTATTTGGTGTGTTTTATTATGTTCTTAAGGTAATAAAGAAATGCAAGTTGTTGTGTTTTGTGTTTTATTTCTAAGGTAAGGAAGTATAAGAGAATATCAGATGACGAGTATGTTATGAAAGACGTGTATTTTGTGTGTTTTATTATGTTCTTAAGGTAATAAAGAAATGTAAGTTGTGTTTTGTGTTTTATTTCTAAGGCAAGGAAGTATAAGAGAATATCAGAAGACGAGCATGTTATGAAAGACGTGTATTTAGCGTGTTTTATTATGATCTTAAGGTAATAAAGAAATAAGTTGTTGTGTCTTGTGTTGTATTTCAAGGGTAAGGAAGTAAAAGAGAATATCAAATGACGAATATGTTATGAAAGAGGTGTATTTGGTGTGTTTTATCATAGTTTTCATGTATGTATGTATGTATGTAAGTATGTATGTATGTATGTAAGTATGTATGTATGTAGGTATGGTATGAATTGAGGTGTTTATAAATGAAAAAAAACAGTTAAAGAATATGTTGTGATAGGAATATATTTATCGTGTGTTTGTGTTGTAGGTTGAGGGAGAAAAAAGGGGAAGAGAAAAAAATGTATAGTTGAATATATTATGGAAGATGTATTTGACTTTTTTAAGGGGAAAAAAAGTAAAGCAGGAAAAAAAATAGTTGAGGAATATGCTATGGAGGTTAAGGTTTGTCATTTTTTTGCCTGTAAGAAATAGATCCATGTAAAATAATAGGAAAAAAAATGTAGTAGTTCACGAATATAATATGAAAGAAACTCTATTTGCTGTGAATTTCAAGCGTGAAGTATCTCATTTTTGACGAGGAAAAAAAAAGAATAAAAAACAAGTCTGTAATAAGTGATGAATAAAAAATAAAAATAAAAACTTGTTGTGTACAGTGTTTACCTTTCAAGTACATTTATTTGCATTTTTTTATCAGTTGACAGAATAAAAATGCAAGAAATAAAAAGCTGAATAATTTAATATCATGGTGAAGAGAACATACCCAGTCCCCCCCTTTTTTTGTAGACGCGAAGTACAGTATATTTTTCCCTCCCTCTCTTTGCCTCTTACTTTTCTCTCTCTTATTTTGCTGGTGCCAATGTTGTTGCTATTGTTATTGTTACCGCTGCTGCTGTTGTGGCTGTTATTGCTGGCGTTACTGTTGTTTTTGTTGCTGTTTTGTTGTTCATGCTAATATTGAAGCCTAACTGTTTTTGGTGGTGGTGATGTTGTTGTTGTTGTTGATGTTGTTGTTGCTGTTGTTGTTGGTGGTGGTGGTGACATTAATTTCGTTGACTGGGATGTTACTTTTTTATTATCAAACACTGAGAGCTAAATTGAACATAATGCCACTTAAACACACACACACACACACACACACACACACACACACACACACACACACACACACACACACTCAGTTAAATGGCATCGTATAAACAAGATTTCAATAGTGAATTAAATGTAAACATGTTTGTAAGCTTTCATGTATGTATGTATGTATGTAAGCATGTATGTATGTATGTATGGTATGTATGTATGTATGTATGTATGGCATGAATGGAGGTTTTTATGAATGTACGGAAAATGTTTATATGTATGAAGCAGTTGGCGCGTACACACACACACACACACACACACACACACACACACACACACACACACACACACACACTCTCTCTCTCTCTCTCTCTCTCTCTCTCTCTCTCTCTCTCTCTCTCTCTCTCTCTCTCACACACACACACACACACACCCACACCCACACACAAATACACACACTGATAAACCAGTTGCAACAGATACACTCCCTTAATTCAAATCAGCGCGACGCACGACAAAACACAAGCTTGTCTGAGTTTATCAAGCGGGACGCGCGGCACAGGTATTTCTGCTTAATTGAAAACGCCGGACAGGTGAATAGAAGCACGGAATGTTGTTATGAGCCTCAATGGACGAGTGGTGGGTCCAGGGTGTGTGTGTGTGTGTGTAGAGCGAGTGTATGTTGAAGATGATGATGATGATGATAGTGATGGTGATGAAAATAGTGATAGGAGAAAAAGGAAACGAAGAAAGTGTACGTGTAATAAGTGTAAGATAATGATGATGGTAGTTATGATGATGATAATAATGATAATGATGATGATGATGATGATGATGATGTTGGTAATGATAGTTATAAATGGATAATAATAGGAGAAGGAAACGCAGAGGAAAGCGAATACATAGCAAGTGTAGGATGATGATGATGGTGATGATGATGATGAAAATAATAGTGATAATAAAATAAATAATAGAAGATGAAAACGTTGAATAAAGTGAATGCATAGCAAGTGTATGATAATGAGGTTATGATAGTAATAAATGGAGAATGTGAAAAGAGGAATAAAACGAAGACATAACAGGAACACGATGATACTGAGGATGGTGATGATGATAAGGGTGATGATGACGAAAGTAATAATGGTAATGGTAGAAATAAAATATATATGAACAGCAGAAAACAGCGAAGAAGAAAGTGACTGTATTGCAAGTGTGGGAGTGATGATGATGATGATGATGATGATGGTGGTGGTGGTGGCAGTAGTAAGAGTAATAATAAAGAAATAATAACAGGAAAAGAAGAAGAAAAGGAAGACGAAGACGAAAAAGAAATTAAAAACAGAAAAAAGAAAACGAGCTAAACAACAACAACAACAACCACAACAACAACCACAACAACAACGACAGCAACAGCAAAAACAAAAACACCAATGGCAATAATACTAATAACAAAACAATTATTGTTATTGTTATTGTTATTGTTTTGGCTCACTTCACACGAGTTTTTTTTTCCCCGCGCGGTAGAATGGCTGCGCGGGTGGGTGTCTAATTACAGGCATGTCTTTACACGAGTTTTTTTTTCCCCCGCGCTGTTTGTCTGCAGCAGCGCACAGAATACTTGTCAGTTTGTCAACGTTTGCTCGAAATGGATGACGTAAAGAAGAGAGTGATCTATGTGTTTATAACGAACAGGGTGTTAAAATATAAGAGACTACGTAAATGGTGGACCCACCCCATGAACAGCCCTAGGCTCCTTCAATGAACATTCTACACATTATATTCTGACCTGAAAGCTGATGAAGAAGAGTTTTCAATTATTTTCCTGTGTCATCTCCTACATTTGAAGAACTTGTGAGCAAAATGAACCTCTGCCACAGATTAACCACGACTGCCGCCCGGGGAAAAAGCTCCCGTCTGAAGGGCTCCGTAGACTTCTAAGCCGCCTGGCGCCGCGCGGGTTGGCAGTGCACGTGGCGAGTTAATCATTGCCGCGCGGGAAGTAACCCGCGGGGCCAGCGTGTGAAGGGCCTACTGAACTTCATTGATTTCTAAACCGCGCGGGAAAAAAACTCTCGTGTGAGGCGGGCCTGATAATTCCTGTCATACACACAATCCACCTTCAGCTAAAACCAAAATTCCATCACCCTCTTACCCTTCCACGCTTTGTTCTCACCCTGCTCGTCACCACCCATCCCCCTTCCTCTGCCAGCCTCTCTTCAAACAGCTCCCCTTCACACGGTACACCTGCCGTACACCTTCATTCCCCAAGGTCTCTCTCACACCTGGATGGTTCAGCTCCCTCACGCTCAACATTCCCCTCGCTCGCTCACTCACTTCAGACAGGTGGAGGGTCGCGAACACCTGATTGCAGTGTACAAGTGGATGAAGGATTTTGATAAGGGTGATAGCAAGATGGTTCTGGTA
>NC_066538.1:5089925-5124925 GCF_024679095.1 Eriocheir sinensis
AGGCGAGAAGTGGGAGAAGGGGAGAAAGGGGACAAGAAAGAGGGGAAAGATGGGAAAACGCGAAAGGGGGAGGAGAAAGAGGGGAGGAAATATAAGCAAAGTCCTGTAGTGATTTGGGGAGAAAGAAAAAGAGAGTAACAGGAAGGACGAGGGAAAGGGGAGAAGGGAAGAAGAGAAGCAAAAAGGAGGTAGAAGAAAGCAAAAGGCAGGTAGAGGAATTGGAGGAAAAAGGAAAGGGGTAAAATTAAGACAAGGAAAGGAGGAAAAGGGAAGAAGGGAGGCAGATGAAAGATAAAGAGAGGTAAAGGAAGAGAAAGAAAAGAGAAAGGGATAAAAACTAAGGGGATATAAGGGAACAGGGAATATATACAGGACAAAGGAACGGAGAATAGGAAGGAAACTAAAGTACAGGAGGACATAAGGGAGGAAAAAAAGCTACAAGGGGAAGATTTCGGGGACAAGGAGGAGGCGAGAAGGAGAACGGAGAGGACAAGGATGAGGTTAGGCGGCGAAAAGGAGGGAAGGAAGAGAAAGGTGAATGAGGAAGAGAGAGAAGAGATAGAAGGAGAGAATGGAGCAGAGGGGGATGTTAGGCGACAAAAAGTAGAGAAGGAAGAGAAACGTGAATGAGGAAGAGAAATGAAGGATAGAAGGAGAGAGTGGAGAGGCAGAAGGAGAAGAGGGAAAGGAGGGAAGGAGGAGAAACGTGAATGAGGAAGAGAAATGAGGGATAGAAGGAGAGAGTGGAGAGGCAGAAGGAGAGGAGGGAAAGGAGGGAAGGAGGAAAAACGTGAATGAGGAAGAGAAATGAAGGATAGAAGGAGAGAGTGGAGAGGCAGAAGGAGAAGAGGGAAAGGAGGGAAGGAGGAGAAACGTGAATGAGGAAGAGGAAAAAGAAATAGAGGGGGAGATTGGAGAGGCAGAAGGAGAGGAGGGAAAGGAGGGAAGGAAGAGGAGAGTGAATGAGGAAGATAAATGAGGGATAGAAAGAGAGACTGGAGAGGCAGAAGGAGAGGAGGGAAAGGAGGGAAGCAAAAGTGAATGAGGAAGAGAAAGAAGAAATAGAGGGAGAGAGTGGAGAGGCAGAAGGAGAGGAGGGAAAGGAGGGAAGCAAAAGTGAATGAGGAAGAGAAAGAAGAAATAGAGGGAGAGAGTGAAGAGGCAGAAGGAGAGACGGGAAAGGAGGAGAGGAAGAGAAAAGTGAATTAGGAAGAGAAAGAAGAGATAGAAAGAGAAAATGGAGAGGCAGAAGGAGAGAAAGGAAAAGAGGGAAGGAAGAGAAAAGTTAATGAAGAAGAGAAAGGAGGGTATAAGGAGAGAAGGAAGGAGAGGTTAAAAGGATAGAACGGAGGAGAGAAAGGGAAAAAAGAGGAAGAAGAAGAGAACGGAAATGCAGGAGAATTTAAGGCGATAGAAACGAGAGAAGAGAGACAAAACAATGAATGAGGAAGTGAAAGGAGAAGCAGAAGAGAAGGGAGAGGCCAGAGGAGAGGTTAAGGCTACAGAAAGGAGAGAGGAAAGAGAAAACGGTGAAAGAGGAAGAGAAAGGAGGTATAGAACGAGAGCTCAAGATGACAGAAAGGAAATAAAGGAGAAAAAACAACAACAGCCAACGCGAGATGAGAAGGAGAAAGAAGGAGCAGAACGTGTCAGGAAGATTGGAAGAAAGAAAAAAAAACAAGAGATGAGGAAGAGAAAGGAATATTGAAGAGAAAGGAGACAGGAAGTATTCGCAAAAAGGGGAAATAAGGAATGAGAAAGAGAAACTAAGGGCAAACGACAAGCCGAAAGATAAAAGGAGAAAGAAACAAGAAGATAACGATATGAATAAAGAAAGGAGGTGCAAAGGTGGCGTTCAACAGAAGAGGAAAATGAGAAAAAAGAACCAGGAATAAGAAAGAGGAAGAGGAAGAGGGAGATGGAGAAGAGGAGCAAAATGAAGGACTTAAACGTGACAGGAAGGAGGTGGCGAAGAGAACATACGGAATAAAGAAGAGAGAGAAGGAGACATCGAAGAGGTGGAAGAGAGAAAATGGGAAATAAGAAAAAAAAAAGAGTAAAGAGAAAACCTGGCGTGGGGAGAGCGTTAGAAAAGCGAAAATAAGGAACATGCTCAAAATTTACATCAAGAAGGGCAACAAAACAGCTTAGAGAGGATACAAAGAGCGAGAAAAAAGAAGAAACCACAACAGAAAGAACGCCGTGCAGGAAGAAGCGACTGGGGAAAGGTAAGAGAAATTTGCGACGGAAGGAGGTGGATAGGAAATAAAATCGAAGGGTAAAGAAATGGGTTAGAAAATTAAGGATGAGTGAGAGGAAATACAAGAATGAAAGGAAAAGAAGGATGATTGACTACCGGACTTATTGCCTGACTGACTGGTTGAGTGAATGAGTGAGTGAGGGAGGGAGGGAGAGCTAACTTGTTGACTGACTGACTGGTTGAGTGAGTGAGTGAGGGAGGGAGGGAGGGAAGAGTGGCTAACTTAGTGACTGACTGACTGGTTGAGTGAGTGAGTGAGTGAGTGAGTGAGTGAGTGAATGGGTGAGTGAAGGAGGGAAGAGTGGCTAACTTAGTGACTGACTGACTGGTTGAGTGAGTGAGGGAGTGAGGGAAGGGTGGCTAACTTATTGACTGACTGACTGGTTGAGTGAGTGAGTGAGTGAGGGAGGGAGGGAGGGAAGAGTGGCTAACTTAGTGACTGACTGACTGGTTGAGTGAATGAGTGAGTGAGGGAGGGAGGGAGGGCTAACTTGTTGACTGACTGACTGGTTGAGTGAGTGAGTGAGTGAGGGAGGGAGGGAGGGCTAACTTATTGACTGACTGACTGGTTGAGTGAGTGAGTGAGTGAGTGAGGGAGGGAGGGAGGGAAGAGTGGCTAACTTAGTGACTGACTGACTGGTTGAGTGAGTGAGTGAGTGAGGGAGGGAGGGAAGAGTGGCTAACTTAGTGACTGACTGACTGGTTGAGTGAGTGAGTGAGTGAGGGAGGGAGGGAAGGGATGGTTAACTTATTGACTAACTGGTTGAGTGAGTGAGTAAGTGAGTGAGGGAGGGAGGGAAGGGATGGTTAACTTATTGACTAACTGACTGGTTGAGTGAGTGAGTGAGTGAGTGAGGGAGAGAAGGGGTGGCTAACTTATTGACTGACTGACTGGTTGAGTGAGTGAGTGAGTGAGGGAGGGAGGGAAGGGGTGGCTAACTTATTGACTGACTGACTGGTTGAGTGAGTGAGTGAGGGAGGGAGGGAGGGAAGGGGTGGCTAACTTATTGACTGAGTGACTGGTTGAGTGAGTGAGTGAGTGAGTGAGGGAGAGAAGGGATGGCTAACTTATTGACTGACTGACTGGTTGAGTGAGTGAGTGAGGGAGGGAGGGAGGGAGGGAGTGGGTAAGTGACTGATTAAAACTGACTGGTTGAATAAATGAATGAGAGTGAGTAAGTGACTTGTTGACTGACTGATCGGCTGACTAACTAACTAACTAATGGACAGCGATATTAGGTGGGGCTAGATACACTGGAGCTTAGGTTCAAAGGAGCTGCCTTGTACAGGCCTGCCGGCCTCTTGCAGACTCCTACATTCTTATGTTCTTATGTTCTTATGTAACTGAAGAGCTGATTGACTGATTGCGTGATAGACAGACTGGTTAAATCTTCGCTCCTTTGATAATCAGAACCGTAAGTTAAAGGAAATACAAGAATGAAAGGAAAATAAAGTTGATTGACTACTGGACTTATTGACTGAGTGACTAGTTGAGTGAGAGTGTGAGTGAGTGAGGGAGGGAGGGAGGCAGTGAGTGACTAACTGACTGATTAAAACTGATTGGTTGAATAAATGAATGAGAGTGAGTAAGTGACTTGTTGACTGACTGATCGGTTGACTGACCAACTAACCGAGGAGCTGATTGACTGATTGCGTGACAGACAGACTGGTTAAATCTTCGCTCCTTTGATAATCAGGACCGTAAGTTAAGGACTGAATAATTAACTAGTCACCATTAAACTCTGACTTAACACCTGGCGCTGCATCAAGGGACTCCATCACGACACCTGAGCCGCTTAATTACAGGTGTAAGGAGCATAAATGAATCCCGAATAAGGTGAGACGCAACGCTGCCAGGTGGGATGCATTGATTCGCGTGTGTGTGTGTGTGTGTGTGTGTGTGTGTGTGTGTGTGTGGTGTGTGGTGTGTGTGTGTGTGTGAGAGAGAGAGAGAGAGAGAGAGAGAGAGAGAGAGAGAGAGAGAGAGAGAGAGAGAGAGAGAGAGAATGTTTATTTTAGTATATGCTTTCTTACATTCGTTTCTCATTCCTTTTTTTTCAGACACATTTTATCGTTTAAGCTTCGGTAAAACACAAATACAAACATTTCACCGCGCACGAGCAGTATTAAATTATGTCACTCATATTAATTAAATAGAAAACGAACCCGGACAGAATTTATATGAACTCGAAACACTGAAAAACAAATTGAAAGCGTGAACAGCATTTCCCTTTGCTAGAAGAAGTGTGTGTATCAGGGCACCCGAAATTGACCTCTCTTGTGGCTACTCTTTACTTTTATCTTTTACGGGAGCAGCGAGTAGCGGGCTTTTTTTTTGTACTCTTTTTGTTGCCCTTGAGCCGTGTCCATTGATGTAAAAAAAAAAGTAAACGAAGACGAACACGAAGGACTTGAACTCTTTTACGAGGGGAATATCAAGACACCTCTCCTTCCGAAATTGGCCACGCCTTCGAGCTACTCATTGTGTTCTCTGTCGTGGGAGCAACACTCGGCGGGCTTTTTTTTCGTTTTTTTATTGTTTGTTTTTGCCCTTGAGTTGTTTCCATTGCGGTCGAAAATTACATTCGGTCGAAAATTTCCACCCTATAAGAAAAGAACGACCAGAAACAAAAACAAAAGTACCAGTAAATTAAAGAAGACGAGCATCACTGACATTAAATATAAAGTCAACGCGAGTAGCCTTTATATTAAGGTTGAAACAGAAAAAAATAAAAATAAAAACATGAACAAAACATTTCCATTAAGCAGAGAACGTATACGAACAGCGCCCGCATTAACTAGAAACATTAAGAAAGAAATCAGGAAAAAAGAACAGCATTTACATAAGAAAGAAAATAAATACAAACAGCATTTTACATTAAGTAGAAAAAAACGAGCAGAATTTACATCAGCTAAAAGAAGAACATTAACAGTATTTACATCAGAGAGAGAGAACAAAGACAAACACCATTTACATTTAAGTTGAAAATCACCACCAGGTCAGGTCAGGTCAGGTAAGGTAAGGTAAGGTTAGGTGCGATAAGGTAAGGTTAGGTAAGGCAAGATAAGGGTAGGTAGGGTTGGGTAAGGTAAGGTAAGTTGAGGTTAAATAAAGTTAGGTTAGGTAAAGTTAGGTAAGGTTAGTTCAGGTAAGGTAAGATAAGGTAAAGTAAGGTACAGTAAGGTTAGGTTCACAGCAAAACCCTGAGCCTGCCACATAAAAAAAAAGAAGACCAGGAACCAAAGACTTATGAAATATTAAGGGCCAGGAAGCGGGAATTCAAGAGGCGAGAGGTCAAACTTGGCGAGCAGGGTCACGGGGAAAGGTCAGAGGCTGGGGGAGGTCACAGGCAGGTCAAGAGAAGGTCATAAGAGAGGTAAGAAAAAAATATACCATGAAACCGGAACAAGTATGAAACGTGTTAGGTATTGTTATATTTTTAAGGGGGAGGGGGGGGGGGGGGTTGTGTTTATATTTTTTAAGGGGAGGGAAGTTGAGTTTATATTTTTAAGGAGGAGGAAGTTGAGTTTATATTTTTAAGGGGAGAAGGTTGAGTTTATATTTTTTTAGGGAGGGAAGTTGAGTTTATATTTTTAAGGGGGAGGAGGAAGTTGAGTTTATATTTTTAAGGGGGAGGGGAAGGTTGAGTTTATATTTTTAAGGGGGAGGGGAAGTTGAGTTTATATTTTTAAGGGGGAGGAGGAAGTTGAGTTTATATTTTTAAGAGGGAAGGTTGAGTTTATATTTTTAAAGGGGAGGGGAGGTGAGTTTATATTTTTAAGGGGGATGAGGAAGTTGAGTTTATATTTTTAAGGGAGGGAAGGTTGAGTTTATATTTTTAAGGGGAGGAGGAAGTTGAGTTTATATTTTAAGGGGAGGAAGGTTGAGTTTATATTTTTAAGGGGAGGAATGAGTTTATATTTTAGGAAGTTGAGTTTATATTTTAAGGGAGGAGAGTTGAGTTTATATTTTTAAGGGGAGGAGGAGGTTGAGTTTATATTTTTAAGGAGGAGGAAGCTGAGTTTATATTTTTAAGGGGGAAGGGAAGTTGAGTTTATATTTTTTAAGGGGGAGGGGAAGGTTGAGTTTATATTTTAAGGGAGGAGGAAGTTGAGTTTAAATTTTTAAGGGGGAGGAGGAAGTTGAGTTTATATTTTAAGGGAGGAGGAAGTTGAGTTTATATTTTTAAGGGGAGGAAGCTGAGTTTATAGTTTTAAGGGAGGAAAGTTGAGTTTATATTTTAAGGGGAGGGAAGTTGTGTTTATATTTTTAAGGGGGAAGGGAAGTTGTGTTTATATTTTTTAAGGGGGAGGGGAAGGTTGAGTTTAAATTTTTAAGGGGTAGGGAAAGTTTAGTTTATATTTTTAAGGGGAGGAAGTTGAGTTTATATTTTTAAGGGGGAGGGAAAGTTGAGTTTATATTTTTAAGGGGGAGGAGGAAGTTGAGTTTATATTTTTAAGGGGGAGGGGAAGTTGAGTTTATATTTTTAAGGGGGAGGGGAAGTTGAGTTTATATTTTTAAGGGGGAGGAGGAAGTTGAGTTTATATTTTTAAGGGGAGGAAGTTGAGTTTATATTTTAAGGAGGAAGTTGAGTTTATATTTTTTAAGGAGGAGGAAGTTGAGTTTATATTTTTAAGGGGGAGGGGAAGGTTGAGTTTATATTTTTAAGGGGGAGGGGAAGGTTGAGTTTATATTTTTAAGGGGGAGGTGGAAGTTGAGTTTATATTTTTAAGGGGGAGGGGAAGTTGAGTTTATATTTTTAAAGGGGAGGGGAAGTTGAGGTTATATTTTTAAGGGGGAGGTGGAAGTTGAGTTTATATTTTTAAGGGGGAGGGGGGGTTGAGTTTATATTTTTAAGGGGGAGGGGAAGTTGAGGTTATATTTTTAAGGGGGAGGGTAAGTTGATTTTATATTTTTAAGGGGAAGGTGAGTTTATTTGTTAAGGGGGAGGTTGAAGTTCAGTTTATCCATGGTTTCAAGAATGCATGGAGCTTGTAGAAATGTTCACTATCCCTGCTGTTTGTTTTCTCTGTTACAATCATATCCATCACTGAATTTACTCTCATTATAACTATCACTATTTCTTTCTTAGGTCCTACATACTATCTCCTCTACCTCTGATTTTACCCTCACCATAATGTGTTTTTTTTCTCGATCATTTTAACCAATTTTCATTATCACCCACCATTATTGGAACCTACATCACCATTACTAAATTACAATCACCATTTTTCATCATCATAACTAACACCATCACTATATTCTTCCACTATCACATGCTAACACTGGAATCGTCATCAGTATACTTACATCATCGTCACCATTCTTCACCATCACGCCTAACACCCTCACTATCAACATCACCTCATGACACCTCCATCACTACTGGTACATCACAATCACCGTTCTTAGCCATCACCATTATCCTCATCACTTCCCTCCTTCATTGTCATTTTATCATCCTCACCACTTTAACGATCATCACTTTTTCCCATCACAACTAACACAATCACCATCACCCAACATCAGCACCCTTCATTATCACTATCATTACATTCCTATCACCATCCAAAGCACTACCATCACCATTAACACTTTACTCCATAACCAATAACGCAAACAGCAATACCTTTCTCTCTAACACTATCATCACATTCCCATCACCATTTAAACCATTACCATCACCATTACCATCCTCCACCATTGCTCTAACATCCCCAAATCTGCAAGTCGGCCAGTCATACTCCTTCCATTATCTTTCATTACGGAGTCAATCCCCCATACAACAAAGGAGGCAGCACGCATCATTACCTGGCTTGTTATCCCATGCACTAAACACACAGGTACGCCAGACACACCTGCAGGAGGGAAAGGTAAGTCCCATCATTCGCTATTCGCCCCGAGCATATGCGCTAACCACCTGCTCTGGCAATGAAGGGGAGACCATGGGAGGGCGAGAGGGCTTCAAGGGGTAACTAAGGTCTTACTCGATTGCCCCTTGCTTTCGATACGGTTAATGCGCCATCACCACTATCACCACCATCACCAGCATCATCACTATCACTTGTTGTTGTGTTCGTTATCTAAGTGATTATTACGTATACAGGAAGTGAATTAACTTGACATTATATTATACCTCTTCTGATTATTAGAGATTATTATCCCAACCATTATCTGAGTACTGAAACTATGCACTGCTACGACTACTACTACTACTATTACTACTACTACTACTACTACTACTACTACTACTACTACTACTACTACTACTACTACTACTACTACTACTACCATTTACCTTCAGTTTAACTACTTGTCTTTCTACATAATCCTCCTAATGCTTTTGTCTCCATCCACTTTTTGTTCAGTCTCACTCTCTTCTGCACTGTTTCCCATTCTCCTTACTTGTTTTTCCTACATAATTCTCTATTCATAGTCTTTTTTTTTTCTCTCGTGCCCTCATTTTTTTCCTTTTTACCTGTACTTCCACTCTAACTACCTGTCTTCCTTTACATAATTCATCCACCTCTTCTTTAGTCTCCTTTCCCTACTCCTATCCAGCACTTCCATTCTCTATCTAACCCAGGGGTTCCCAAACCAGGGGTCGGGACCAGAAGTGGGGTCGGAATGCTCATTATGTGGGGTCATAAAGAGGTCATGGGGTCGGTGGGGTCGCTGGAGTACCCCCAAGGCCTGGGGGTACGAAATATCCAAGCATGGATTACGAGACCACGTCATATTCAGTGCAGTATAGTACTTTCATCCTTATGAAGCCTTATGAAGACAGGCTGAAGCAGTTAAATCTACACTCTCTAGAAAGGCGAAGGTTGCGAGGAGTTCGTCTATATCGAGATCGAAGTCTATAAATGGATGAAGGGCTTTAATAAAGGGGATGTCAATAAGATTTTGATGGTAAAAGAGCCAGGTAGGACGCGTAGCAATGGTTTTAAGTTAGACAAATTCAGATTCAACAAAGACATAGGCAAGAATTGGTTCACCAATAGAGTGGTATATGAATGGAACAGGTTTGGGAGTTATGTTGTGGGTGCCAATACCATAGATACATTCAAGAAGAGGTTAGATAAAGCCATGGATGGTGAGGCAAGGTGGGGTTGAGTGTACAGGAGCTGCCTTGTATAAGCCAACCGGCCTCTTGCAGACTCATTACGTTCTTATGTTCTTATGTTCATTGAGAAATTTGGAACCACTTATGTTTGGGAGGCAGCATTGTCATCAATGGTGTTCATTAAAAATGACTATCGTAGCCGTATGACTGCCATCAACTTTGAAAATTGTATGGTGTGTTGCCTAACATCATACGTACACCCCCAGATACAGAAAGTTGATCAAATAGTCCAAATAGTCGGCTAATCATAATATCAGACAGCCTGGAGGTGCAGTATGATACTTGCAATACAGCTGTTATAACGGGGTAGCATGTTATGTAGTGTTAAAATAGTATCACCAGTTTGTAATTGCCAAATTTGAGAATTTCATTTTGATTACCTTTCTTTTGTCAGTAAAATCTAAATATGTTTTATGTGTTAATTTCTCCTTTACATAAATACCATCATATGACCAAAAATTAACAATAGTGCTGTAAATGTAGAAGTAAAGATAAACTCTCTTGATATATATATATATATATATATATATATATATATATATATATATATATATATATATATATATATATATATATATATATATATATATATAGATATATATATATATATATATATATATATATATATATATATATATATATATATATATATATATATATATATATATATATATATATATGCACACACACATACTTGGGGTCGCACTAAACAGTTGAAAGTACTGAATGGAGTCGTGCTAGGAAAAGCTTGGGGACCCCCAACACGGCGAAATAATACAACCTCGCCCTCAGCAACCATTTCCCTTTCACCGGCATGCTAGCTAAGTCCCCCTATTAAAAGCTAACCTAGCCCTTCCCATCTCCCTCCCCGCCCCTCTCTCTATCCTCTTAACCCACAGAGATTGGACATGGAACCCGCACTTTATTCCTTTTCCGTTTCCGCGTAGCATTGTTGGCGTTGTTCCTGGTATTGCCGTTTTGAGCACCGCCACATCCACCACTCCACACCACAAATACACACGCAAAAAAGACTGCATTATATTCATGCATGTAAAAATGAAAACTGTAACCGAACACTATGATATACTTAATCCTTCAGCCCTGTGTGGGAAAAAGATACAAAATACAAAAAAAAGAGTACTGCAGAGAGGAAAACATACACTCTCAACATTATCGTTTTTATGTAACCCCAAACCCTGGGCATTATCAGCTTCAATTCCTATCCACAAAAAGAGGGAAAAACGAACACAGAATATGAGAAAAAAGATGCAAAAGAGCCATTAGAGTATTTTTATGTAAGCAAAAACCACGAATCTATCAACAGCTGCACCTGCTTCCCTCCCCCCAAAAATAATAAAAAGGGAAAAACGAACACAAAAAATGAGAAAAAAAGATGCAAAAGAAGCATTAGAGTATTTTTATGTAAGCAAAAACCACGAATCTATCAACAGCTACACCCGCTTCCCCCAAAATAAAATAAAATAAAAAGGGAAAAACGAATACAAAAAATTAGAAAAAAAGATGCAAGCGAGGCATTAGGGTATCTTTTATGTAACTAAATTAAAAACAAATCTATCAACAGCTGCACCCGACACCCCCCCCAAAAAAAAGGGGGAAAAACGAATACAAAAAATCAGAAAAAAAGATGCAAGCGAGGCATTAATGTATCTTTTATGTAACCAAATACAAACAAATCTATCAATAGCTGCAACCGCTCCCCCAAAAAAAATAAAATAAAAAGGGAAAACCATAAAAAATCAGATAAGAGATATTTCAGGCATTAGAGAATTATTATATTACCAAATACAAACAAATCTATCAATAGCTGCAACCGCTCCCCCAAAAAAAATAAAATAAAAAGGGAAAACCATAAAAAAGTGAAGATAAGAGAGATATTTCCTACATTAGAGAATTATTATATTACCAAAAAACACGACTTATTCATCAGCCTATACGAAAAACGAAAAGATATAAAACAGGGAAGAAATATATATCCAAAATTAGAGAAACATTATGTAACCCAAAACCACGATTATCCACAGTACAAATGCCCCTCTCGCCACCCCACCCCCCCAAAAAAAAACCGAAAAAAACAGCCGGAAAAAACACAACTGAAAAAGAAAAAACACCCAACATTAGATATATATTATATAACCCAAAATCACGACTATCAGCGGCTCAAATGTCCCTTCCCCCCCCCTTCCCCCCCCAAAAAAAAAAAAACGAAAAAAAAGACAACCGGAAAAAAATAGAAAAAATAAACCCAACATTATAGAAATCTTAAATATTATGTAACCCAAACCACGACTATCAACAGCTCAAATACCCCTCCTCTCACCCACTCCCCTAAAAAAAAAAAGTAAAAAAACACAACCAGATAAAAAAACAACTGGAAAAAAATCAACCCAACATTAGAAAAATATCATGTAACCCAACACTACGATTATCAACAGCTCAAGAGCCCTTCCCCTCACCTAAAATAAAAGGAAAAAAACGAAAAAAAATGACTGAAAAAAATACACCCAACATTAGATAAACATTATTAAACTACTAAAAAAACATCAGGAAAAATACAGCCTGCATTAAAAAAATATTGTGAATCCCAAGACTATGACTTTTAACAGCTCCAACCTCCACCCCCCAAAAAAAACGGAAAAATAGCCCCCCCCCAAAAAAATAACACCCAGCATTAGATAAATATTATGTAACACAACACCTACGACGAGTCTCTTACCACCACCTCCACCCCCCACCTATCCACCCTACAAAAAAAAAAAAAAAAAAACAATAGAGGCTCATTCAGCGGTGCAGGCTCGGGGCAACACAAGGCCATTCCACCCGTAACACCCGCGGCTCCATAAGGATGATGTTTCAATTAAAAGCAAAGGCAATCTAATACCTATGGGAGGATTAGTGAGGGAGGAAAGCCATTACGGAAACTTACTGGGTGGAGAGAGAGAGAGAGAGAGAGAGAGAGAGAGAGAGAGCGGGGGGGGGGTGAGGGAGAGAGAGAAACCACCCCTGACCCAGCCTCCCCCTAATCCCTAAACACATGGCTGAGGGAAGGGAAAGCCTCGCCAAACAGCACCTAACGAAGAGCTCATGGCACGGGACGAGGCGCTGCACAGGTAAACACAGGTGAAGGATAATAGAACCTTGTGCCTCAAAACTGTACAGGAAATATAAAAAAATAAAAAACGGGATATATGAAAACAATAATGTCTCTTTTTTTTTTTCTTTTTGTTTGTTTGTTTGTTTCTTTTTTTTCCTTCTGACTATTTATTTATCTTTTCTCTCCATCAGTTTCCTTTCTTTTTCTATCTATCTATCTATCTATCTATCTATTATCTAAGTATCTACCGGGATATATGCAAACATAAATGTCTCTTTTTTTTTCTTTTTGTTCGTTTGTTTCTTCCTTTTTCTTTCCTTCTAGCTATTTCTTTATCTTTTCTTTATTTTTTTCCGTTCTTATTCTTTCTTTCTCTCTGTCTGTCTGTCTGTCTGTTTCTCTCTCTCTCTCTCTCTCTCTCTCTCAATCAATATATCGTCAAGCACTTCTGGAGAGTTAAGAATTTAAAAGGTACAAGAAAAAGCTGATGATAAATAAAACACAGATAAATAAGGAGATTCGAGCCCTCTGTCGCGTTAATAAACGATAACTAAAAACACTTGATACGAGAAAACAACATGTACTCAACAATTAAAGAACACGAAAGTAAACAAGGGGAATCGCATCGTGTGTCGCAATAATAAACACCAATATAAACACAAGGATAAATGTGAACAATAGCAACTCAGCGATGGAGAAAAAGTAAAGTAAAGGAGGAGAGAGTAAGTAAGGGGCTGCTTTAGACAATACAATGCTAAGAAAACGAACGAAAAATAAACATGATCAAGAAAAAAAAAACAAGCAGAAAACCTTCCTAAAAACACACATTCTGGCAAAACATATCAAAATGGGTAGTGAACAACAACAAAAAACAACAACTAAATAAATAGACTAGAACATGATATTATGGAGAAAAAATCAATACAAAAATGAGTAAACGAAGGAATTACAAAAAAAAAAAACATATAAGAAGGAATGGAACGTTTAATAGTAACGATTAACAAATAAACACAAAAGTATAATGAACAATTAAATAGAAAAAGGCGAGATGAATGTACGGGCAAACAGAGAATTGAATATGCTAATAAATTTATAATGTGATTAATTAATTCGTGAATAGATGAATATTTAAGCGTGAACCAGATATTCTCTCTCTCTCTCTCTCTCTCTCTCTCTCTCTCTCTAAGCGAAGAAAAATCTCAGATAATAAAAGAATCATATTGTCATTACTCTCTCTCTCTCTCTCTCTCTCTCTCTCTCTCTCTCTCTCTCTCTCTCTCTCTCTCTCTCTCTCTCTCTCTCTCTCTCTCTCTCTCTCGCTACCTTCCAACACAAACTGGAGAGTAAAGAAGAATTTTTAAACGAACAAGAAATAAAAAATAAAAAAAACTTGCAAACTAATACTAAAAGAATGGAGTCGGCGGATTCAATGATGGAGCCACTCACTGCTATGCGCCAACCCGCTAACTTCGGGACTGGCGGCTTTTTTCGCTTCTTATTTTCTCAATTACGTCATCATTTGAGGAGTTTTGCGCGGGAATGATCTGCTTTAATCGCCTTTACTTCGTCTCTGCTTCTGTGTGTGTGTGTGTGTGTGTGTGTGTGTGTGTGTGTGTGTGTGTGAGGGGGGGGGGGGGGGGTAAGAGGAGTGAGGAGATGATGGGGTTTTGTTTAGGGGCATTGTGAGGGGGGTGATGTGTGTTTGTGTGTGTGTGTGTGTGTGTGAGGGGGGAGTGAGGAGATGAGGGGGTTGTGTGTAGGGGCATTGTGAGGGGGGTGATGTGTGTGTGTGTGTGTGTGTGTGTGTGTGTGTGTGTGTGTGTGTGTGTGTGTGTGTGTGTGTGTGTGTGTTGTTTTATTATTTTTGTTGTAGTTTTTCTTCTTAATGTTACCGTCACTTATTCATCTTCTTCTTCTTGCTCTTTCTTCTTCTTGTTCTTTCTTCTTCTTCTTCCTCTCATATTTTTTTCTTTCTTCTTTTTTACGCTTTTTTTTTCTTTTTCTGACTTTTTTTTTTGCCTATTGTCGTATTAACATTCTACATTTAACATTTTTGCTTTTTCTAATTGTACTACAGCAACTACTACCACTACCACTACTACCACTACCCTCACCACGACTACCTTTACTACTATTACCACTACTACTCCTCCTACCACCACCACTTTTACCAACACACGCTATCGAGAAAAATAAATGCAGATTGAGTCCGAACGAAACCCAAGGTAAAGATAAGAACAAGTTGGGTACGAAGAAGAAAGTTAACGCTCAACCCTTCCCCCCCTCCCCCCTTCCCCCCCTCTCCCCCCTAAGACCCCTCAACCTCCTCCCCCCCAAAAAAAAACCTGTAGCCGTCACCAAAGAATGAGAAAAGTTAACTGATTGGGGTATGGAATATGAAATGAGACAGACTTTGCTATGTGTGTAAGAGAGAGGAGGTGATGAGAGAGAGGGGGGGATGAGAGAGAGAGAGAGAGAGAGAGAGAGAGAGAGAGAGAGAGAACAACAACCAAAAAAAAACAAAAAAAGGGAAACATGGACAAACAGACAAAACAAAGACAGACAGACAAAAAACAGACAGACATATGAATACCAACAAGCAGACATACACCCACCCACACACAAACACACACACACGCACACACACACACACACGCACACGCACACATCCCTCTCCACACACCCACATCTCCGCCTCCCTATCCTCCTCTTCCTCCTCCTCCTTCCCTTTATGCACCAAGAGCCCTCCTTCCCACACAACGAGGTAACATATGGAAAGAGACCAGAAACAGGCGCCAAAAGAAAGAGGCAGATAAGAGGAGCTGAGAACAAAAATATGAGTGAGTCTGGAAGCGAGGAAGAGGGCGTGAAAGGCGATAAAGAGAAGCCGTGTGGAATAGCCAAGTGGAGGGTGGACGAACTGAATGTCAAAGAGTGTGAGAGTGGCCGAGGAAGTCCAGGTATTGAGTGGACAGGTGAGAGGCGGTGAGAGAGAGAGAGAGAGAGAGAGAGAGAGAGAGAGAGAGAGAGAGAGAGAGAGAGAAATACATTCATACATACATTTATACATACATACGACACACATACAAACATACATACATACATACATACACCTACATACATACATACATACATACACACCTGCTGCATATACCGACATACATAAAAGATAAACATGAAAACAAATACACACGTAGAAAAGCAGAGGGACAGAAATGAACCAAAAAAAAAATAACGAAGAAAAATAAGAAAATAAAAATAATGAAAAGGAAAATAAGACAGAGTCATGAAATTATGACAAAAAAACGGAGAAGGAAAAAGCAAACGAGACAAAAACGAGATAATAAAACAGACACTCACACATTCAAACAAACAAGCAAGCCTATCTCTCTCTCTCTCTCTCTCTCTGTCTTCTTCCTTCCCTTTTTCCTGACCTATTCACCCTCCTTCATCCTACCTTTCTCTCCCTTTCCTCTCTTTTTTTTTCTATCAACCCAACTCGCTTCCTTATTCAACCTTCCTTTCTCCTCCCCTCATCCCTTTTTCTTCTCCTGCTTTCTCTTTTCTAACAAGCAGGCATTTTCTCTACTTCCTTTACTTAGTTTTACTTCTTTACTTAACTACAACCAACATAGGAGCAGCGAGTAGCGGGCTTTTTATTTTATTATTGTTTCCTTTTTTTGTGCGCTTGAGCTGTCTCCTTTCTTGTAAAAAAAAAACTATCTACCTATTCTTCCTATTCTCTCTCTCTCTCTCTCTCTCTCTCTCTCTCTCTCTCTCTCTCTCTCTCTCTCCCCCCTTTTTTCAAGCAAGCGGTCCAACTCTCTCCCTCCCTCCCTCACTACATTTACTCCTACCTTCTTACTGACCTTGCTGCCTACCTTCCTACCTGCTTGCCTGCCTGCCTGCCTTCCTCTCCCTTCCTCCCTTCTCATCAAGACCAATTCATCAGAGAAGCTCAAACTTTACACATTCAGTTACCAGACAAAAAAAAAAAATCCTCATAGCGTTGGCCGGCGTGAAAGACTTGGCCACAGTGTAAAGTTTTGGAATTTTCTCATTCTCTCTCTCTCTCTCTCTCTCTCTCTACTTTCGCTTTCACCTTCTCCTAACCGTCTTCATTATCTTCACTATCACCAAAGCAACCAACTCCAATCACCATCATTATCCCCATCATTGCCACCCTCATCAGTACCAGTATCTTCATTATATCTGTCGTCATCATCACTATCATCATCACCATCATCATCCCTGTCATCGTCTCGCTCTGGTAATTACTCGCCAATCACCATCCGCTAAATGCCCACTGAACACGCCAGTAATTAATGTCTTCTCAATTTACTAGGGAAAAAAAAGATATCCACTCCACGAGAATTAAAGTGTACGATATTATTTTTTTTCCTTTTTATTCTTAGTTTTTTTTCCTTCTCTTGTTCTTGTTGATTCTGCTTCTCTTCCTTTACTTTCACTATTCCGTTTTTCGTTTTCTTTCTATTCATTATTTTTTTTCTTCTTCTCTTGTTCTTGTTGATTCTGCTTCTCTTCCTTTACTTTCACTCTTCTGTTTTTCGTTTTCTTTCTATTCATTCATTTTTTTATATGATTTGTTTATTTTTGTTGTTGATTCTCTTTCTCTTCTTTATTTCATTTTATCACCTCCTCCCCCTCCTCCTCATTCGTCTTTGGTTCTTGTCCTTATCCTCCTATTCACTCATTTCCATTCATCTCTTCATCATATTTTCCTTGTCTATTCTTTCTTTTCCTTTTCTTTTCTTTGCTTTCCTTTTCCTCTCCTCTCTTTTCCTCTCCTCTTGTCCCTTCTCTTTCTTATCCTCATTCTCTATTCTCCTCTTCCTTCCTTTCATCCACCTCTTCCTCCTCCTTTCCTCCTCCTCCTCCTCCTCCTCCTCCTCATCCTCTCCACTCCTCCTTCCTTCATCTTCCTCAGTGTTTACAACCCAAAACTTTAAATACGAATAAGCTCTTAAAACCCTTTCCAACACTCACAACGGAACAATGTAATCCCTTAAACATTAGCCGGACAATCCCATTCGCCATTTTTCAGTCCATTAAGAACATAATAGCTGCTAATCCATTACGTAATAGACTAGTACACTTTATTTGGGTCCGTGGAAAGGCAAATTTAACTTCATCCACTTTAAATACTCGTGAAAATGCTGTTTTGTTTTATGGGGAATTGATTTTTTTATTCTTTTTTTTTTGTTGTTGTTTATGATATGTGATTACGTCCTCTTTTTCTTCCTCTTCATTCTCCTCTTGTTCCTCTTTGTTTTTCCATTTCTCATCTTACCCTTTTTTTTCTTTTATTTCATTATTGCTCTTTTGTATTTTCGATTTTTTTCTCCTCTTTCTCCTCCTCACCTATGACTTTTTTTTGGATAACACTCATATAAAACACACACACACACACACACACACACACACACAGACACCAAAACGACACAACACAAGCTTTCGATTTCCCCAAGGCTCTCTTACCTGCCTGACCTGATTACCACACACACACACACACACACACACACACACACAAACAAACACACGGACATGACCTAATCGTCCCATCAACGCATGACATGATTCTCTCTCTCTCTCTCTCTCTCTTCTGGGGCATAATTTACATTTTCTCTTTCATAATTACATTCTTCACATCTCTCTCTCTCTCTCTCTCAAAATATCCCTCACAAAACGAGAAAAAAAGCAAAACAATAATCAAAAGTAAATACCAAAAATAAGAAAAACAAAAAACGACAAAAGAGAAACAAACAAAAACAATCCCCAAAACAAAACATTAAAACAAATAAACAAAACACAATCAACAGCAAACAACAGCAACAAGAGAGAAACCAACATCAACAATGGCCTGAATAATTGTCTCCCTCTTACTAATGGCAGTCACAAAGCTAATGGGTCACATGAAAGCTTGACGCTGTAATAATGGGCGCTGTGGATTAAGGGGGGTCATGTATGTTGGATCCCTGTGGATGAGAGGTGGAGGGGACTGGGGTGGAGGTGTGCAATAGGTGTGTGAAGGGATGGGGAGGGAAGAGATGGGATGGGGTAGAGAGGGAAAGGGAGGGGAAATAAGGGAAAAGAGTAGGGAAGGGAAAAAAAGGGAAGGGAATAAAGAGATGGAATGTGAAGGAAAGGAAAGGAAAATTAAGTATCCAAATGGGAAAATAACGGGGAAAAGGAAGTATAGGGAAAGGAAGGAATTGATAAGGAGGGAAGAGTATGAAAAGGACGGGAAGGAAAAGGTAAAAACGAAAAGGGAAATTGGTGGAAAGGGAAGAAAAAGGAGAAGAAAAGAAAGAGAAAGGGAAAAAAAGGAGAAAAGAAAGTAGAAGGAAAAAAATCACAACAAAAAAATAACGTTCAAAGTAAACAAGAAAAATACAAACACACACACACACACACACACACACACACACACACACACACACACACACACACACACACACACCTATGCAAGAAGAAGAAGGGATGCAGGTGAAAAGGATTAAAGTGCGAGAATCAGAAAGAAAACGGAACGCTCCTCTTAAAGGTTTAGCGGGGACTGAGGCAGATCCATTGAATATTCTATAGGCTGTACTGAAGTAAAGAAGGGATTGAAGGGGAGGAGAAGGGGGTGATGGGAGAAGAATGGAAATGACGGGGAGAGGGGAGAGGCTATTTACTAAGCCCATACGTTAAAAGGTACTGAAGGATTAGCTGTATGGGGCTTCAGAGATCAGAGAAAAGAGAGGAGGAGGAAATGCAGAGGAATAATAAGAAAAAAAAAATAGACAAGGAAATGGGAGGGTATGAAGGTAAAGAAGAGTGAGGGAAAAAAGAGGAAGGTGTGAGGAGAGAAAGAAAGGGATATGAAGAAAGAGGAGGAGTAAGGAAAGGGAGTGAATAGACTTAATCGAATAAAGTCTCATAAAAGGGAAAGGAGAAGAGAAAAGAGAGGAGAAAAGGCAGGGAGATGAACACATATCCAGCCATTTAAAGCTTACAAGAGAAGGTATGAGATATTTTTTTACACTAAAGGAGGAAAAAAAGGAGAAAAAAGCGAAAACAAAAATAATACTCAAATTCATACGTAAAAAAATATCTACTACTACTACTACTACTACTACTACTACTACTACTACTACTGCTACTACTACTACTACTACTACTACTACTACTACTACTACTACTACTTCTATTCTTCCTCCTCCTCCTCCTCCTCTTCCTCCTATTTGCCTCATAACCTGAACGAAACATGTCATCACCACGTCCTTGTCCTCCTTATCCCTTGCTTCATTCAGTGTTTCGAAGCAATACAAAACTCGAGGCTGCGAATAACTTTGAGCCGAGTTGAGTTGAGCCGTCGTGATGCACTTGTGTTGCCTCGGGATAATGAGTTGCGTCATTGTGTTGTGTGTGTGTGTTGCATTAGTGTTGCTTCATCTTTGTTTCTCGGTGGTGTTGTGGTTATGGGAAAAAAAGAGGAAGAAGAGAAAGTGTTGTGTCAGTGTTGTGATTTGTGTTTCATTAGTGTTTCTTTTTCTCTCTCTTTTTATTTTGGTGTTGTTTTTGTTGCAGTTAAGTTAGGAAAGGATAAGAATAAGAAGGAGAATACGAATAAGGACAAGAAGAAATTGAAGAGGAAGAAGAAGAACTAGTCGAAATCCCCAAAAGCAACAATAAAAAAATAAAGGAAAGACAAAAAAGGAGAAGACAAAGGAAAACGAAAACATGAAAAAGTATAAAAAAAAAAGGCCAAGAAATAAGAATAATATGACACAACAGAAAAAAATATGAAGAAAAAGATGCTGAAAAAATATTAGAAAAAAAGCAAGGGAAACAAAAAAATAATTATAAATGAAATAACGAAAATTCCAAGGCCGCCATCGCTCCATCCCAAAAAGAAAAGAAAAAGAAATAAAAAATACCTCCATCAAACTTCTTCAGCGTGCCACATCAATCATCGGCTGCTCAGGGTCGAAGGAGGAAAAAAAGGTGAAAAGAAAAAAAAAGAGCCATTTGGAAGTAAAATATTAAAGAAAAAAATAAAGCCCTATAGGAAACATTTGAGCCTGAGACACTTACGGTAACGGACAGCTATAATTTAGATGCATGTCTGTTGCGTGTTGTTAATCTCTCTCTCTCTCTCTCTCCCCTTTCTTCACACACTATTACTAACTTCTTATAAGGCGTGAAAAATATAAAATGAATAAATAAGTCAGTAAACAAATTAATGAATAAATAAATAAATAAAAAAGTCCCGTGACGTATATATGAAACAAAAGAACAAAATGATAATGAGGAAACTCGACGGGCAACAAAGTAAAGGAAAAAAAGTTGCTTCGTCCACAGAAATAATAATAATAATAATAATAATAATAATAATAATAATAATAATAATAATAATAATAATAATAATAATAATAATAATAATAATAATAATAATAATAATAATAATAATAATAATAATAATAATAATAATAATAATAATAATAATAATAATAATAATAATTCATTCCAAATTGACATCTCTTTTGTCCACTCTATACTAATCGCTAAAGGAGACCAACAGTTAGCGGGCTTTTTTTTTTTTTTTACATCATCTTTTTGTTTCCCTTGAGTTGCTCTCTGTGCTGTAAAAAAAATAATAATAATAGTCGCTTCACTTTATAAGTCCGGCAGTAATTCAAATTAAAATGTAGAATGCTGAAAAATACTTGGCCTCATTTCCGGAGGAGGGAGCGGGGCCTATCTCCTACTCCTCCTCCTCCTCCTCCCCCTCCTCCTCCTCCTCCATCTATATACAACTTCTCATTTTTCCTTCCATTCCTATTTGTTTTTATGTTCAACTTTACCTCCTCCTTCTCCTCCCTTTCTTTCTTTTCGTTATCTTCTTTTTCTTCTCTTCCTTCACCTCCTTCCCTCCTTCACTCACCTAAATATTCATGTATCTTCCCCTCTGCTGCTCTCCTACTTCTACTTCTCTTTTTTTCCTCTTCCTCTTCCTCCTCCTCCTCCTCTTTCTCCGACAACCATTTAATTCTGCCCTCTCTCCCCTTCTCCTGTTCTGCTCTGTCTCCCCTTCTGACTCTTAAGTGAGAATCTCGAGGAAGGAGGGGAAAGGAGAGGAAGGGGAGGAAGGTAAAAGAGAGGGGAAGCAAGGGGAAAGGAGGGGAGGAGAAGGTAACGTTTGAGTGGAGATGAGGAGGAGCTATACAAGTGGAGGAAAGGAGATGACAATGTGGAGATGGAGTGCTCGTGGAGATTAGAGGCGAAATTCTGTGAAGGAAGGCATTTAGGACAAGAAGAAGAGGAGAAAAAGTGGAGAAAATGTAGAGAAAAGGAAACAAAATAAAATAAAATAAAATAAAAGTGGGGAAAATGAAAAGAAAGGGAAAAAAGTGGGGAAAATGAAAAGAAAAGGAGAAAAAGTGGAAAAAAATGAAAAGAAAAGGAGAAAAAGTGGATGCAGGAGGTAGTGGAAGGTGGGGGGGGAATAGGGGAGATGTGGAGGTGTAGAGGAGGTGGGAAAGAGAGAAAAGTAATGGAAAAGGGAGGTTAGGTAAGGAGATGTGGAGGTGTAGAAGAGATGGAAAAGAGAGAAAAGTAATGGAAAAGGGAGGTTAGGTAAGGAGGAGTCGAGGAGGAGGAGAGAGTAACGAAGAACGACGGGAAGGAGGAAGAGACGCTGGGATGAAGAAGCAGGAAAAGGAAAAGAGAAGTAGAGGAATAAAAATACGGAGCTTACGAGGCTGACTAGAAAAGGAAAAACAAAGAAAAAACAGAGAAAATATAAAGTCTGTAAGCTGTATAAAATAGGAAAAGGATATGAAGGAAAAGCTGAGCGATGAGGAGACGAGAGAAGAGGAGAAAGAGGAAAAGGAGAAAGGAGAGGCGAACGTCAAAGAAAGGGACTGGAATAAACATAACCCTCTGTCTGAAAATGTGAAGTTGACTCCTATCTGTTTTATTCAGCCGACACAGGACAGGTTGTGAATAGGGATGCTGGATTAAAGGAAGATGCTGCTAAGACTCACATATTCATCGTGCGAAGGGAGAGGTGAAGGAAGGGCAAAAAGAGGAGACGTGAGGAGAGAGAGAAAAGGGAACCGTTGGAAGAGGGGAGCTATAGGGAAAGGTTAGAATAGAAAGAGCTAGGAAGAGGGAGGATAGGAGGATGGAATGGCGTTTAAGGGTGTATGTTATTTTTTTCCCTTTTTTTAAATATACAAAAAATATGAAAAAAAGACCGATTTAATCCTTTCAATAAAAAAATAAGTCCATATTCTGCTTTTTTTTTTCTCCTTCAACTTGATTAACACACATAAAAAAACACAAACACACACACAAAACAAACAAAAAAAAACACAATAACAATCACACACAAACACAAACGCACACGAATATCAATACACACACACACATACATCAAAACAATCTATCCAAAAATCCGAATCCTTCTGTCTCGATACTGTCCGCACAGGTAGAAGAGGACGAGTAGGAGGCGGAGGAGGAAGAGACCAGGTAAACATATCACGTGACGCTTGGGACGCTCAGGTGATTAAGACTGCAGGTAAAGGGGCGCACGACCCATCAACGCGCCACACCTGACCTTTAGAGAGCCACCAAAAGACCTCACCTGCCAAGGTTTAATGAGTCTCTTTCACCCGTGCTGCGAAGGTGTGCGGTTTTGTTGTGATTTCATGGACTTTTTCTTTGCTTCTGGTAATACTGTGTTTTTATATGTGTGGAATAGACAAAGGATACGTTAGACATATATAAAAAGACTGATAAAAAGACAGATAAAGATATATAGATTCGATAAAAATAGATAGTGATAGATAGATTGAGAGCGAATGAGGGTGAAAGGTATTACTGTGTTTCTATATGAGTGAGATAAGTAGACAAAGGAAGAGATAGACATATATAAAAAGATAAAGCGACAGATAAATAGATATAGATTCGATAGAAGTAGATAGTGAGAGATAGATTAAGAGTGAAAGAGGGTGAAACTTTAAATCCTTTTATCTAACCACATGAATTTCTAGTAAAACAATCACTTCAAACGATTTATCTCTCACATAAACCAAAAAAACACACACACACACACACACACACACACACACACACACACACACACACACACACACACACACACACACGATGTCTCACTGTAAATCACTTTTTCTAATATGTTTATTTCTTCTTTTCCTGCACGCCAGACTTGTACAATATTTTCCTTTTCTTTTATATCCCTTTTATCTTTTTCTTTCCTCTTACTTATCTTTTCGATGCTTCACTTTTAATACCAAAGAGCTCTATTTTCCTTTCGCTTCTTGATGCGGAGAAAAAAAATTAATCTGATAAGGAAGTTGCGTGACCAATAAGAGAGAGAGAGAGAGAGAGAGAGAGAAAGTGGTCCATTTGCCTAACTTAATTCAAACACTGCAACTTCTCTCTCTCTCTCTCTCTCTCTCTCTCTCTCTACCACGTGACCCGCTTAACCTCACATAAAAAGGAGAGGGAACGCCTGTAAAAGAGGAACATAAAAAACGGGAAAAGAAGGAAAAGAAGATTTAGAAAGCGCGTAATGAAAAGCGAAGGAGGACGAAGAGAAAACCAACGCAAGGGACGAAGGGAAAAGTACACTAAATAAACATCAAAGAAAGGAACACAACTTGGAAAACAATATGAGAAAATGATGAGGAAAATAAGTTCCACACCACAAATTTCACCTCTGTCATTACTTTCCCCTCCTCCTCCCCCCTTTCTTCCATTTATATTTTCCTCTACCTCTTTTTTTCCTTCCATACACCCATTTTCTATTTTCCTCTGTCTTATTTTTCCCTCCACTTCCCTCTTTTTCTCTTATTTTCTCTCCTCTACCTCCTTATTCGTTTCCTTTCCTATACCTATTTCATATTCTCTTCTGTCTTTCTTCCTCTTCCTTTTTTTCCTCTATTTTCCCCTCTACCTCATTATTCTTTCCCTCTCTTATGCCCATTTTCTGCTTTCCTCTGTCCTAGTTTTCCCTCCTCTTCCCTCTTTTCCTCTTGTTTTCTCCTCTACCTCTTTATTCTTTCCCTTCTCTCTACTCTTTTTATATTCTCCTCTCTTCTTTTTCGTCCTGTTTCTTCTCCATCCCTTCCTATGTTCTCCCTGTTCCCTTTATGCTCCTGTTTCTTCTAGCTCTCTGATGTTCTCTGCCTCCTTCGTCCTACTCTTCTCTAAAGTCTTATATATTTACCACTGCCTCCACATTCTTTTAACCCCTCTTCTGCGTCACTCTCTTTCCTCTTTTTGTTCTATCCCTCTTCTGGTTTCCTCTGCCTCCTCCTTCTCATGTTTTCTTTTTACTTTTTATGCTTTTCTCTGCGACCTTCTTTCTCTGTGTTCTATCTTATTTCAACTAACTCCATTTTATTTTCAATTTTCACTTCATCTTCTTATGGTATTCGCTCTCCTCCACGCTTACTTGTCCTACTTTACATTCTTTAACTTATACTTTTTCCCCCATCACATCCTCTTTCTAAAACTTTCTCTCGCATCTCACATTTTATTTATTTCTTCCCTTTTTCGTTGCTCTACTTCAATCTTTACGTATTCCCTTACTTATCCGTGTTACTTTATTTTCTCTACTTTTCGATTTGTTATTTCTCTTCTCCCTCTTCCTCCCCCTCCTCCTCCACCTTTTCCTTTTTCAAGAATTCACATTTCTTCCACGACTAGTCTTTTACCCCAACCCACTCCTTCCTCTTTCCCTCCTCCCATTTCTTATCTCTGAGCCGACTTCTCTTTCTCCTCTCTGCTGAATTCCTCTTTGTCATCTTCCTCCTTTCCCTTCCGCTCCTCCTCCT
The DNA here is from genome assembly GCF_024679095.1 of Eriocheir sinensis. NCBI lineage: Eukaryota > Metazoa > Arthropoda > Malacostraca > Decapoda > Varunidae > Eriocheir > Eriocheir sinensis. The sequence goes on from NC_066538.1 coordinate 5,115,294, forward strand.
CCTCCTCCTACTCCTCCTCCTTCTTCTACTTCTTTCCTCCAACCATTTTCACAATTCTACATGTCTTCTTATTTCCTCTTCACAGCTTGTACCCCATCATCATTTCCTCCTCCTCCTCCTCCTCCTCCTCCTCCTTCTCCTCTTCCTCCACTTCTTCTTCTTCTAACTCCTCCTCTTCCTCCTCCTCGGTCACACACAAAATGTCAAAGTTCTTTTCTTCCATCTCTCTCTCCTTTTTCTCATTACTTCTTCCTGTTTTTTTTCCTCTCCTCTCAAACTTTTTTCTTCCCGCATCCCTTTTCTCTCCTCCTCCTCCTCCTCCTCCTCCTCCTCCTTGTTGCACTTACTTCTATTGGTTTATTCTCTCTCTCACTCTCTCCTTCCTTTTCTTTTTTTTATTATTCAATTTTTCTTCTTTCTTCTTTTCCTTCTTTTTCTTCTTCTTTTTCTTCTTCTTCTTCCTTCTTCTCCTCCTCCTCCTCCTCCTCCTCCTCCTCTTACTCACTTATCCTTCCAGTCTCGCTTCTCCTATAGGTAAGAAGCCATCAAGTTTCCTCCTCCTTCTCCTCCTTCTCCACCACCACCACCACCACCACCTCTTCCACCACCTCATCTCATCCCATTTCATCAAACACTCCCCGACACTCCCCTCCTCCTCCTCCTCCTTCTTCTCTTCCTCCTCTCCCTCCCCCCTCCGCGATCAGTCACCACCGGGAGCTAATTACACAACACCTGACGTGCCTACCTTCCTGCGACACGCGACGTCACGGCTCCCTCCTGTGACGTCACGAGCGAGGCGAGATGCGATTGGCGGAGAAAAATGATTATGTAAACGTCAATGGAGATCCCCACGCTGATTGGCTGGTTATGTCAACAGTGCATGAGAGAGAGAGAGAGAGAGAGAGAGAGAGAGAGAGAGAGAGAGAGAGAGAGAGAGAGAGAGAGAGAGAGAGAGAGAGAGAGAGAGAGAGAGAGAGAGAGAGAAAAAAAATAAGCGAAACATGGGTCGCATTTTCCGTAGAGTTTTCTTCAGTGGCGGTGAAGAAAGGGAGTAAAAAAAAGACAGACAGACAAACAGAGAGGACAGAAATTGTGTGCAAGTTAGTATGAAAGAAGAAACATATTTTTATTTTTATTTATAATTCTCGTATAATTTTGCTACTTCAGTTACCAAAATAATAAAAATAATAAAAAAATTGTACTTCGCTCAAAACAAAAACAAATAAGAGAAAAAAATAATGGAACACAAACACAATCGGAGTCCACTTTGCCCGCGTGACCTTTTACTCCTCCATTATTTTCTCTCTCTCTCTCTCTCTCTCTCTCTCTCTCTCTCTCTCTCTCTCCTTGTGACAAAAGTGTTGGGATTAATGTCGAAAAATGTTGAAATCTGTCGAAGGTCTGCCAATATTCACTGTGTTTTGTGCGGAGGATAAAATGTTGCGGAGGTGACGTTATCGTGACATATTGTGAAGGCAGCGAGGGAGGAGGAGGAGGAGGAGGAGGAGGCTTAAAGAGGACCGTAGTTTGTTTCTTCCTTTAAAAATCGTAACTTCTTTCTGGACTTCGTGTATGTGTGTGTGTGTGTGTGTGTATGTGTGTGTGTGTGTGTGTGTTTTACAACAAAGGAGACAGCTCAAGATCACAAAAAAAGGAAACAATAATAAAAAAAAGCCCGCTTCTTGCTGCTCCCAAAAAAAAGAATAAAAAAAGGTGGCCGAAAGAGGTCAATTTCGGGAGGAGAGGTGTCCTGATACCCTCCTCTTGAAAGAGTTCAACTCGTAGGCAGGAGGAAATACAGATGAAGGAAGATTGTTCCAGAGTTTACCAGCGTGAGGGATGAAAGAGTGAAGATGCTGGTTAACTCTTGAATAAAGGGTTTGGACAGTATAGGGATGAGCATGAGTAGAAAGTCGTGTGCAGCGGGGCCGCGGGAGGGGGGGAGGCATGCAGTTAGCAAGTTCAGAAGAGCAGTCAGCGTGGAAATATCGATAGAAGATAGAAAGAGAAGCAACATCGCGGCGGAATTTCAGAGGTAGAAGACTATCAGTAGGAGAAGGAGAGCTGATGAGACGAAGAGCCTTAGACTTCACTCTGTCCAGAAGAGCTGTGTGAGTGGAGCCCCCCCACACGTGAGATGCATACTCCATACGAGGGCGGACAAGGCCCTTGTATATGGATAGCAACTGCGCGGGGGAGAAGAACTGGCGGAGACGACCAACCTTAACCTTAATACCTATCACTTAATTACACTTTCCAAACCTCGTCTCACCTGCTGTTTCAACTGCTTAGAGGGAACTTAATCACTACCTTATATGGAAAGTTAATGTATATCCAAGGTGATTATTCTAAAGGAGGTGATGATGAGAGCAGGTGAAGGTGAACGATAATAGTAAAAGAGAGGAATGCTTATGATAATGATGATAAGGCGGTGATAAGTAAAAAGGAAAGCCAATTAAAATGATGCTGAAGACCGTGCCGTTATATTTAGTGATATGGTAATAATGATAGTGATGAATTAAAAACAAAAGATACTGATGAAAATAAAAACGGGGATCGTATGGAAAAACAAGCTACTGATGATAATGATGGTGATGATGATGATGATGACGATAATAGTAATGATGATAGTGACAATAATGAGAAAACGATAAAGTGATGGAAATAGAAAGCAGGAACATGAGGGTGGCGGTGACGAAAAAAATGGAGATAATGAAAAAGAGGAGAATAAAATAAAGAAAGAAAGATAGAGAAACAAAGGAAAATAGACCAGAAATAAATAAAAAGTGAAAAAATAAATAAATAAAACTTTACAATGCGAAGAAAATAGTGATAACAGCGCAATGGACACGAAGATAAAAAAAAAAGTAAAACAAAAAATGATGTAAAAACGGAAAACTTCAAGAGAGGAATAAAATGTAGAGGAAAAGTAATGGAAAAAAAAGCTAAAAGAACAGAAGGGAAAACAATAAACACCGCTTCAAATCCAAAAGAAAAGGATCAGGAAAAAACAACACGCCCAACTATTTTTTTTCCGATTTTCCATTTGCGACGCCGAATAAACAAAACTGCCGTCAATTACGATTAATGAAGCTAACCAGTGTGCCGGACCGGACGACAGACTGATATATATAGAGAGAGAAAAAAAGAGAGAAACAACGAATAAGCTAACCTGGAGTATTGACGTTCTAAAAGTTCATGGTGTTAAGAGCTTATTTATTATTTTCTTTTAGGTTATTGGGGACTCACGATAGCATTGGATATGAAAAAAATATTGATCATAAGAAAAATAACTTCACTGGGTATAATAATGGTGATGTAGTAGTAGTAGTAGTAGTAGTAGTCATAATAATAATAATAATAATAATAATAATAATAATAATAATAATAATAATAAAAGAGGGCAATAATGACGAAGATGACTGCAATAATGACATAACAAAACAGAGGCAAATAATCCTGAAGTTACAAAAAATCGTAATTATGTTTCCGGCTCGGCCTCCAGAACAATAAATCAATTAGGTGAAAAAATAACGAACGTAATTAATTTGCATAGAGAGGAGCACAACGATAGCAAAATAAATAAAGTCGTCACACGGGATCATCTCATTTAACTCTCTCTCTCTCTCTCTCTCTTATACTTACATTCACTAGAGAGACGAAGAGTGCGGGGAAATCTGATGGATGTATTCAAATGGGTCAAGGGTTACAACAAAGGCGATATAAATAAAGTACTGAGAATTAGCCAGCAGGATAGAACTCGCAGTAATGGATTTAAATTAGAGAAATATAGATTTAGGGGAGATATAGGCAAGCATTGGTTTAGTAATAGGGTGGTGGGGGAATGGAATAGACTCATCAATCACATAGTTAGTGCAGGGACGATAGCTTGTTTTAAGAGTAGACTGGATAGCTACATGGACGAGGACGACAGGTGGCAGTGAGGTGTGGGTGCAGTAAGGTGGCAGGGTACTGGTGCGTGCCTAGTACCGCCGGTATAACGAGGATCAAGCCTCTACCTGTAACCCCTGTAACTACACCTCACCCATCGTGAGTAGTGGGGGGAATTCAGGAGCTGCCCTCTGTAGGCCACCCGGCTTCTTGCAGTTTCCCTGTGTTCTTATGTTCTTATGTTCTCTCTCTCTCTCTCTCTCTCTCTCTCTCTCTCATCCCCATCCTACCCCATTACGTCTCCCTTCCTGATTACCTTCGCAGCAATCACACCTACTTAGATATCCTTAATTACCTTACCTGTATTACGACTAATTCCTCGAAGCACAGGTGAGCGTCTGAGACCTTTAGCAACCCTTACCTTTTTACCTGACCTAAAGGGTAACACCTCTGGTACGAAATAACATAATTCTCTTATCTTTGTTACTAGTGTCTTATGTAAAGGGAATGTCATTTCGCAACTATGTCTTCTTGTCTACATGTCCTTTGTGCAACCATTTCTGTCTTAATAATGGAAACACTTTTTGAACCTGTTTTTGTATTAATGAATGGAAGCGTTTCTCTTTTTTTTTTTGGTAACTCCTTTTGTCTGAATTAATGGAACCTTTTTGTTGGGGACTCTGTTATCCTTTAAGTTACGGTCTTTAACAATTTAGCCAAAACAACTAACTTATACTTCTCGGTTTTCGCTTCACCTGTCTCCCCTTTATTGAAAGACAAAAAACAGACTCATAAATTTTTCTCTGTACACGCCCCGGACCCTTAAAACGTAAATAAATTTTCGTTTGTTTTAGAGGCAGTCTCTCTTCTTTACCTTACATAACCGTAAAACAACAAGAACACCATGTCAGGCTATATCATCGTCTCTCCTTGTAACGGAAAGCAAATACTCGGTGTATATTTTAGAAAAGTGGGAGAAAGTATGGACATGGTAAAGTTAGAAAGATGAAATAGTGGAAGAGTGAAAAGTGGTGGGCGGTCCACATTGTTAAGGCTAATACATTCACATTATTTACGATAAGTTTAATTTATTGAATAGCACGGAGTCGGTTTTCTTTATCAGAGACTTTCAATAACAAACCTTTGAATACTTCCTAGTATCTCTCTACCTTTCTCTCAAGCTGTACCCAAACATCAAACTATATTATATATTGTTTGGCGTTTGAGTAATTTCCTACCATCATTAATCTGGCTCTCATTTCCGGGGACAGTACGATTCAAAGCAACAGACACTGACAAGCTTGTAGGTAGAAGTTGATAAGTAATTAAAATGTACAGGTGTATTGGGAGTCATATATAAGGCCAGGTGTGAGGACAAAGGTAAGTCAGGTGTGTAGATGGTAGAAATTTACGTGGGACCTATTTTCTCCTACTCTCACCTTTAACTAATGAGTGGGAGGTCACCTTTACCGTGTAGGTCATTAGCACAAAAAAAAAGGTGTTACAGGTAGAAATGAGGGAAAGAAAAAATGTAATGGTGTGTGTGTGTGTGTGTGTGTGTGTGTGTGTGTGTGTGTGTGTGTGTGTGTGTGTGTGTGTGTGTGTGTGTGTGTGTGTGTGTGTTCAGACCGTCCATTTCGCTGCACGAGGCCACACCTGTTCACTCTACCTGTCTATCTATCGGTCACTGTGTCTATCTATCAGCAATCCAATCAACCTCAACTGCTCGGCTGCAACTTTATCTACATCAGTATCGACCTCTCTCTCTCTCTCTCTCTCTCTCTCTCTCTCTCTCTCTCTCTCTCTCTCTCTCTCTCTCTCTCTCTCTCTCTCTCTCTCTCTCTCTCTCTCTCTCTCTCTCTCTCTCTCTCTCTCTTTCTCCCTCCCTCCTTTCCTTGCTCACAACATCCCTCCCCCTCTCCCTCCCTCCTTCCAAAATGAAGTAATCTATCTCCCTCCTCTCCGTCAGCCTTTCTTTCCTCCTTCGCTTCCTTCCCTTTGATACCTTAACCCTTCTCTCTCCATGCCCTATCAATGTTCCTTTCTTCCCATCTTCTTTCTTTCCGTCTCCTTCTATACCTTGCTCTCGCTTCCTCTATTTTTTCATGTCTTATTTTTCCTGAATACCTTATCATAATTCTGTTTTTCCATCACTTCTTTTCCCTTCCTATTTCCCTACACAAGTACTGTTCTAACGTAGCTTTTCTCTTTCCTCTTCCCTCCCTTCCTTCCTTCTCACTTTTCATTTTCATTGCCAATCATAACACCTCCGTCCTTCCCCTCTCTGCCTTTCCGGTCGCTAACTAAGTACTGCGTTACCCTAGCTCCTCCCTTCCCTTTCTCCCTTTCATCCTTCACCCCTTCTCTCTCCCCTACACTTCCATGCCTTCACCCATTCTTTCCCTTCTTCCCAACCCAACCATCCATTGCTGAGTGGTGTTCTAATCTATCTCTTCACTTTCCTTTTCTCTCTCCTCTCTATACCTCCATACTGTCGCCCATCCCTCCTCTTCTCCACCCTACCCAACCCTAACTTAGTGCTCTTCTATCTTACAAAATCCCTCTTCTTCCTTCCCTTCTCTTCCCTTCCTCTCCATGCCTTCACTCTTTCTTCCGCACTCCCATAGAATTTCTCCCTTGCCAAGCCCCTCCCTCCTCCTCCTCCTCCCCTTCATGCATAAAAAACAAGTGACAAACAGCGTAGCGTCCTCCTCTGTTCTGTTCTCTTTTCTTTTCCCTCTCCGTACCCTCTCCCTCCATCCCTCCACCTCCCTCCCTCCACACAGGTACTCCATCAAAACAGCCACTCCCTCCTCCTCCTCCTCCTCCTCCTCCCTTCACTATCTCCCTCCCTCTCCCTCCCCTATACCACTCTTGACCAGGTAATGTCCTTCAACGGGAGACAAACGAGGCAATCTAACATTTTCCGGCATTCATTAGTGACGGACAAATTTTAAACGAGTTCCCAAAATGGTGTGGTGTGTTTTTCTACCTGCCTTTATTCCGGGACGGGGGGGAGGGGGGAGGGTAACGGGGAGATGGAAGAGCAGGGGCAGGTGAGGAACAGGTAGGGGGGGAGGGGTGGAAGCGTGACTGGAGGAGGAAGATGGAAGGAGGAGGATAGGGGATAAAAAGATGACATGAGAGGTAAAGGGAGGGAGTGGGGAAGGGAGGGGAGGAGGGGGACGTGAGAAAATAAGGAGAAGGTGAGAGGAATGACACCAGGATTCGAACCCGGGCCCGCGGAGTAGAAGCCAGGCACGCTGACTACTTGACCACGGAGGCGTGTAATGCGAGAAAGGAAAGAGGAAAAACGGTCGAAATTGTAGGTGTGTAGATTAGAAGGTTGACAGAAGTGGGATGATTAGGAAAGAAGACATACGATGGGAGACGAAGGGAAGGTAATTGAAGCAGGGTATGGGGAAGTAGGAGGCGGATAAAGGGGAAGAGGGAGAGAAAGAGGAGAGGCTAGGAAGGGTTAGAGGCAGTTAAGGAAAAGGGGGAGGTAGGTGGGGACTGAGAGGAGGAAGAAGATAGAGAAGGAGGAGAAAGAGGACGAGAAAAAAAAAAAAAAAAAAGGAGGAAGAGACACTAGTTTAATGGGCAAAGAAGGCGTGGTGATGGTGGAGAGAAGGTTAGGCAAGAGAAAGGAAAAGAGAATGAGGAGAGAAAACTGGGAAAACACGACGTAAGGGGGAACTGAGGAAAAAGGAAAGGAGGGCAGGTGAGAGAAAAAAAGGAAAAGAGGCAGAAGGAGGAGGAGGGAGGTATCAAGCGATTTATGGGTAAGGAAGGAAGGAAGGAAGGAAGGTGGAATAAAGGGGAAAAAGAGGAGAGGAAGGGACAAGAGGAGGAGGAGGTGGGGGGGCTCGGGGGCGGCTGGGGTGGTAGCGGGGGCGTGGGCGGGGGAGGAGGGAGGTTGAGTGGAGGTTTACGTGCAAGGAAGGTACAACGGTGGGGGTGGTTTAAAGGGGACAGGTGCAAACATGAGGTAGTGTGGCAGCAAGGGACAGACGGGCAGTAAGTGGACAGGTGTGTGTAGGACGAGGTCGGAGGCTGAATGAGATAGTAGTGATAGCTTGGGAGAGGTAAAGGTGTTGGGAGAGAGAGAGAGGGAGAGATCAATGCGAGAAAGGAACAAGGAAACGGTCGAAATTGTGGGTGTGTTGATTAGAAGGTTGAAAAAGGCATTAGTGAAAGTTTGATACGTTAAAGGTGCAGGAATAAAAATACAGGAAAGATAGGAACACCAAAAAGGAGGAAAGAATAAGTGTGTTGAAAATAGGATTGTGAAAAGATTGACGAGGTACATGTGCAAAAAGAGAGAAAAGAAAGACAAGACCAAGAAAAGAGATTGAAAATTACGATAAGTATTTGGAGAATGAGGTGCAGAGAAAGTAGAAATGGAAGAAAATGAAAGAGAAAAAACGAAAATGGAAAGAGAAAAGATGTAGAAAAGATGATTTAAAAAAAGAAGGATCGGAATGGTAAAATGAGAAAGCAGTTTTTGAAAAGGTAAAAGTGTAGAAAGGTAGAAGATTGAAAATGCTGTACTGAAAAGTTTGACAGCTTGACAAGGAACATGTGTAGAAAAAGATAAAAGAGACGGTAGGAAGGAAAAAGGCTGAAGGCTGGGACAAGTGTTTGGAGGGCAAGTTTGAGACGCAGCACTGAAAGTTTAAAAAGGTAGAGATGCAGAAAGAGGCAAAAAAAAGGGACAGGAAGAAGGAAAATATGAAAAGTAGGTTAGGTATTTGGAGCATGAGATTGAGAGGGTAGGAATGGGAGAAAATGGAAGAGAAAAAACGAAAATGGAAAGAGAAAAGATGCAGAAACGATGATTAAAAAAAGAAAGGATCGAAATAGAAAAGGAGAAATTAGTTTTTAAAAAGGAAAAGCTGTAAGAAGGGAAAAATATGACAAAAAATAAAAAAACGGTCGAAGGAATATGCGTATGGATAAGGAGGTAAAAAAAAACCACGATATATAAAAGATTGACAACGTAGAGGTATGTCAAGAGAGTTAAGAACAGGCATGTGAAGTAATAGACAGAGATCCTTCGCTGGGAAAGGGCAGAAAACAATTAGTGGCTGAGACGTGGAAAGGGAGAGTAATTAAAGACAGGTGTATGCGAAAACCGTAGACAGGAGAGGTGTGTGGGAAAAGGGTTAGCAGGAAGAAGCGACGGGAAAAGGAGTGTATGGAAGCAGATAGAAAGGAAGATGATGGTTGTGGAGGTGATCGAGGGAAGGAGAATGGATTAAAAGGAAGTGGATGAAAAGGAAAAATGAATGGCAAGCGAAAAAGGAGGATAATTCTATGTAAAAAAGAAAGAGTTGGGAGGTAAAGGAATATATAGTGGTGGTGGTGGTGGTGGTGGTGGTGGTTGTGGTGGAGGTTTAGACAGAAGTGGTGATGGTGGAAGAAATGCTGTGAAACTAGTGGTTATGGAAGCAGAGGAAAACATGATGAAAAGAAACGAATGAGAAGAAAAATAAGTATGAGAAAGATGATGAAAACACGAAAAACGAAGAATAAAATGGAAAAAAAGAGAAATGAATACAGAAAAGAATGAATAGGGAAGCAAAATGAGAAATAGAATGCAAAACACAAAACAAGAAAAAAAGAGAAAAAAAAAGAGAGGATGAAAGAGGAAGAAGGAAAACGGGATGATGATAGTAATGGTGATGGTGATGGTGATGGGTGGGGGGACAGGTGGAACGAGTGGACTGCTTTACACC
>NC_066538.1:5127425-5169925 GCF_024679095.1 Eriocheir sinensis
ACAACCACCGCCACCGCCACCGCCCACCACCTCAACGGGCTGAACAAATTACAACACACACACCTGGGCAATATAAAGCAAGGACACCTGAAATAACGCCAGGTAATAAGAAATGCCTAGGTAATAACGTGAGTCTCCGTGGATAAGCCAGAAGGAAGAGGAGGAGGAGGAGAGAGCGAGGGAGCGAGAAAGGAAGGAAGGTAAAAGGGGGTGAGAAGGCTCGGAGTTTAGTCCCGTTCAGTGTGGCTTGAGCTGTGAGAGAGGAAGGTCGTACGCCGCTCCCTCTACCCCTCTCCACCTACGGTACACCTGCCTCCTCCCTCCCTCGAACCTCCCACCTGGTCCTACTTTCCTCCACCTTTTTTTTTCTCTTATCTTCATTATTTTTTTTAACGGTGAAAGTCTCTCTTCATCTTATCGTCGTGACCACGCGTTCGAAAGTGAAAAAAAAGTTTGTTATGCATGATTGTGTCACCTGAGTTTGGGAGTCTAATTAAAGGTATATTATATTGTGATGGTGATAATGATGGTGATGATAGTGACGTGGTCTTGGTAATGTGATCCAGTCCAGATGCTGAAGATGATAATGACAGTGAGAGATTAAAGAGGTGATGATGATGATGATGATGGTGGTGATGATGGTGGTGGTGGCGGTGATAATCTCTTCTTTTACCTGTGCAAGACTTAGTAATGACAGGTATTTCCCGGTGTAATGAGGGTGCCGCCGCGGTGATGAAAAGTGTATTAAGGTAATTCTCCACCTCCAAAGGAAAACAAGATTGGTTGGTGGTGGTGGTGGTGGTGGTGGTATGTGTGGTAATGAGGATGATGGTAATGATGATGTTGCTGGTGATAAATGAGGTGATGTTCAATTAAGGTATGTTATGAGTGTGTGTGGTGATGGTGAATGTTGGTGATGATGATGGTGGTGATGGTTTTGGTGGTGATAACTGCGGTGGAGTTGAATTAATGTGAGTGGTGTGTGTGTGCGTGGTGATAATGACAGCTTCGGTGGTGATAGTGAAGATGGTATTATGACTGGTGTTGCTGGTAATGGTGAATGTGGTGATGGTGATAAGTATGATGATATGATAGTGTTAGAGTTAAAAGTAGTTATTATTGGTGGTGATAGTGGTGGTGATGGTGATGTTATAACCTAATTAGTATGCGATTAGTGTGAAGCGGTTAGTATGATGTGGCCAGTGTGATGAAATTAGTGTGATGTGGCCAGTGTGATGAAATTAGTGTGATGTGGCCAGTGTGATGTGATAAGTGTGATGTGGCTAGTATGGTGTGGTTAGTGTGATATAGTTAGTGTGATGTGCCTAGTGTGAGTGGCCTAGTATGTGGTATGGTGACGTGTATCTATGTATGTGGTGATGGTAATGCTTCTGGTGGTGATAGTGGTGGTGACAGTGTATATGGTGTTATGAATGGTAATACTAATAATGGTGATTGTGGTGGTGATTGTGTTGATGGTGCTGAGTGTGATGATACGGTAATGGTAGAGCTAAGTGCAGTGCTGATGGTGGTGGTGGTGATGATGATGATGGGTTAATAGTGAAGTGGTATGGTGAAGGGCGGGGAGTGAGAGGAAGAGAAGAAGGGAATTGATAATGTTTGCTGAGCGGTAATAAGAAATGATGATGATAACAGGTTTGCCAAAAGGGAGGAGAAGGAGAGGAAGGATAATGATAGCTAAGAGGAGAAAGAGAAGGAGGAGGGTGGGGGAGGAAGGGAAGGAGGAAGAGACACAGGATAAAGACGAAATAGAAGCAAAAGAGTTAAAGTAATTTGAGGAGATTGTGTTAATAAATAAAGAAGACGACGATGATGATGATGATAATGATGATGATGATGATGATGAAAGAGATTGAGGTGGAAAAAAAGAGGATCAGGAAAAAAGAAAAAAAGAAAAAAAAGATAAAGGGAGGATATTAGTTTGGGAGGAAAAGATGAAGAGGAAAAGGAGAAAAAATGAAATAAAACAAGAAGTAGAAAAAGAAAACTCTCACTAAGTTAACAATAAGAAAACAATAATGATACAAAGAATAATAAATGAAAAACTGGTAACAATGAATGAAGACAAAATCACCATCATCACCATAAGCATCATCATCAGCCTAATTATAGTGACAAACGAGTCCACTGGCTTCACTTTTTCGTCCACGCCTCACCATCGCGAGTACGAGCGGGCGTCTATTCAAGCGATGGTGAGTGATGGTGAGGCGCGCAATTAAGCAGACAAAGTATGGTGCTTAGGATCAGGTGATATACAGGCGGGAGGGTGACTAATTGCAGGTAAAGTGATCAGAGCGGGTATGGTGAGGGTATGGTGAGGATATTGTGCGATTATGGTGACTCAAGTTCAGTTTTGGATGGTGAATGCTTGTTGGATATGTATGGTGCAAGTATGGATGTATGATGAGGGTATATGGGATGATTGAGCGGGTATGGTGAGGGTATAGTGAGGGTATTGTGTGATTATGGTGTCTCAAGTTCAGTTTTGGATGGTGAATGCTTATTGGATATGTATGATGAAGGTATGGTGTATATATGATAACTGAGCGAGTATAGTGAGGGTATGGTGCTGGTATAGTCACTGATGATATTTGTATGGTGCGTGGATGCTTGCTGGAGTACGTATGATGGTGATTGGGTATGTTTGTCGGAGGTATGGTGGGATTATGGTGTATCTATGGTGAGTGAGGGAGTATGGTGTTGGTATGGTGTAAATATAGTGCGATTATAGTGACTAAGTTAATTTGTATGGAGAAAAGTCTGTGGATGATTGTTGACTATCTATGGTGCAGGTATGATGAGAATATGGTGTTTAGGCTGTATGGTGCCTGTAAAAAAAAAATAGTGATAATGTGGTACAGAGGTTATGGTGGTATGGTGATCTTGCGTACCCAATATAGCAAATTATAGTGGACATATGTTGTAAAAATGAGGTTTTATATGTGACACAGGTATAGTGAGGTTGTGAAATAGAAATGGTGAGCGTAATTTAATGGTTCACAATACAAATACAATACAAATATGAATGGTGAGGATATGGTGACTATGATAACTCTATAGTGATTCAGTGGAACGTAATGGCGAAAGCAGCTGGATAAAAGCGCACGAAGCATAGTGAGGATATAGTGCTAAAAATATGGTGACTGAAACAAAGGGACTAGCACATATTATAGTGTCTCTAAGGTAAAAAAAATATTAATAAACTGGTATATTTCGAAGTTTTAATTGTTTGCAAATGAGAACGCTGCAATTTACACTATTTTGAAACTACTCCAGCGGCCAGGAAGCATATATGGTGTGTATGGTGTATGGAGGCGAAAAATACGTATACCATGGTGATTTATGTATGAATGTTGCCCTGGTATGGAAATAAGTATGGTAGGTATGGTTGTCTGTGTTATGGAAGAGAGGATGGTGTATGGTGAGGGTATGGTGCACGGGTTTGAATGTATGGTGTGTGTATGGTGTATGGAGGCAAAACAATACATATACCATGGTGATTTGTGTGTATATGATGCTCTAGTATGGAAATAAGTATGGTAGCTATGGTTGTCTGTATTATGGAAGAGTGTATGGTGTATGGTGACGGTATGGTGTATGGGTTTGAGTGTAAAGGTGTATGGTAATGTAGCTGTATTGAAATAAGTATGGTATATATTGTAGTGTATTTCCTATGGTAGTGTATAGTGTATGGTATGGTGTATGGGTCTGAGTGTATGGGAGTATGGTGATGTATCAGCGAGCTCTTTGGTGTGGCACTGTGCATAGTGTAGAGATGTATATATATTAATTTTCCTCCGTTAATAAATAAAATAGGGCCATAAAAATGAATTGGAAGGTTGAATGATTTAGAGGTAGAGGAAATTGATGGTTTGTTTTTGTATATGTATGTATGTATGTATGTATGTATGATGATAGGTAGGTAGGGGGGTAGATCATTCGGTTATACGTATATGTCGGTTTGCCTGCCTGTCTGAATGTATGCATAAATATGTCAGCCTATATGTATGCCTGTATGTGTGAATGTATGTCTAGCAAAACCGAGTGGAGATGAAGTGTCTGAGTATAAAAAAGTAACACACATAAGCCTTGGTGTATAATGGGGGTACTGCAATAGAAGGGTAATTGTATGGCCGGAGGGTGTGAATGGGAAAGATATTTATTGTGACTTTTCTGAGCGTACGAATGTGTATGTATGAGAGGATATGGGTGACGGGAAGAGGGAGGAAAATGGGCGGGGTGGAGATGGGTGTGTATGGTTAGAAGGGATGACAGGAAGGGGAATGGGAGAACGGGGAATATATGTATGGTTGAAAGGGGGTGGAGAGAAGGGGAAAGGAAATGGGTGCTTAGTTGATATGTATGTATGGTTAGAAGAGATGATGAGAAGGGGGAAGAGGAGAAAGGGGGAAAGGGTGACTGGAAGAGGAAATGGAAGAAGGGGGGACATACGTATGACTGAAAAGGGGTGACGTGAAGGGAAGGGGGATGGGAGGTGAGAATGGGGGAATGAGAAATTGGAAAAAGGTAAACAGAAAGATTGTTAAAAGAAAGGGGTGGAATATATATTTGGCTTAGAAAGTTTGAAAAGAAGAAAAGAAAAAGAGAGAGGAATAAAGAGAAAGTGTATATATAGTTAGAAAGGGGTATAAGAAAGAAAGGTATTGTAGAGAGTAATGAAAGGGTTAACAAGTAAAGGTCACGAGGGACAGATATAGAACAAACAGGTAGGTCAGAAACACACAGGTGAGATGAGGAATGACAGGTGACTGCGCCCAACACTAAACTCATGTCACCGGCAATTAACAACGACAATGAAAGCAAGAACAACAACAACAAACAACAACAGCAGTAGCCCATCAACAACAACAACAATGAAAACAAAACGAGTGCATGTGATTTAATTTGATTCCAACTGGCTTTTGTTTTCAGTCTATCAATAGGAGATATAGTATGTATGTTGCGCTCTCTCTCTCATACATTTATCCTTTCCTATCCTCCCTTTTTACTTCTCTCCTTTTCTCACCTCTTTATCTCCATTCTCCTCCTCCTCCTCCTCCTCCTCCTCTCTCCCTCCGTTTCTATTTACGCTTTTCCTATATTTCCACCTCCCTTCTTCCCCTCTTCTTTTTTTTTCTCCTCCTCATTTTTCTCTCCGCCTTTCTCTCTTGGTCTGCAGTGATTTATACTCGGCTTCTATCTCTCTTTATTACTCTCTCTCTCTCTCAACCACCCGTCTTCTTCAACGTAAAGCCTGACATCTTACTTTCCATACGACAACACAGATCTGACCTGTAGCAACCTCAAGTCAACCTAAACCCAACCTTGACCTAACCTTATCTCAACCTCAACCCAACCTCAACTTTACCTCAATCCAAACCCATCTCAACCCCAAACCAACCTCAATCTAACCTCATTAATCTTATCACAACCTCACCTAACCTCAATTTTACTCCCACATGCGTTAACCCCACAATAAACCTTAACAGTTCTCTCTCCTCTCTTTCCCCTTCGTTATTTCTTCATCTATTCTCTTTCTTTCTTTGTGGCTTTCTCTTCATCACCAGTAACGTCAATCTTCCCCTCTCTTCTCTCTTAAGCATACATCAACCTCAATATTGACCTCTCCTCTCTTTCTTCTTTTTCCCCTTCGTCATTTCTTCATTTTATTCTCTTTCTTTGTGGCTTTCTCTTCATCACCAGTAACCTCAATCTTCCCCTCTTTTCTCCCTTAAGCTTACATCAACCTCAACAATGACCTCTCCTCTCTCTCCTCCAACTCGACCCTTTGAACCTCCTCAACCTCTTCATCTTAGAACACTCCGAATGATTGAGCTACAACAATTCAAGTCTTCCTCAACCTCTCAACCTCTTCCTCCTACCAAAGCTACAACAATTCAACCTCCTCAACCTCCTCAACCTCTTCCTCTTAGAACACTCCGAATGATTAAGCTACAACAATTCAAGTCTTCCTCAACCTCTCAACCTCTTCCTCTTAGAACACTCCGAATGATTTAGCTACAACAATTCAACCTCCTCAACCTCCTCAACCTCTTCCTCTTAGAACACTCCGAATGATTTGGCTACAACAATTCAACCTCCTCAACCTCTCAACCTCTTCCTCTTAGAACACTCCGAATGATTTAGCTACAACAATTCAACCTCCTCAACCTCCTCAACCTCTTCCTCTTAGAACACTCCGAATGATTTAGCTACAACAATTCAACCTCCTCAACCTCTTCCTCTTAGAACACTCCGAATGATTTAGCTACAACAATTCAACCTCCTCAACCTCCTCAACCTCTTCCTCTTAGAACACTCCGAATGATTTAGCTACAACAATTCAACCTCCTCAACCTCCTCAACCTCTTCCTCTTAGAACACTCCGAATGATTAAGCTACAACAATTCAACCTCCTCAACCTCCTCAACCTCCTCAACCTCTTCCTCTTAGAACACTCCGAATGATTAAGCTAAAACAATTCAAGTCTTCCTCATTATACCATTCCTGTACTTCTTTTTCTTCCTCCTCTTCCTCTTCCTCCTCCTCCTTATCATCCTCGTTATCTGCGTCTTCTTTTGTCCTTGCATATTTTTTTTCTACTTCAGCTTTTGTTTTTTAAAGTTTTCATCTCTTTCTCTTCCATTTTTCTTTACCTCGCTCGTTTCCTTTGTCTTTCTTTTTCTCCCTTTCCAGTTCTTTAATCCCTCTCCATCTCTCCCCTCCTTCTTCCCTCACCTTCCCTCCTGCCTTCCCTCCTCCTTTATTCTTTTTTTTTCCTCCCTAACAAGACCTAAAATCAGAAGGCTAAACAAACTCCTCCTCCTCCTCCTCCTCCTCCTCCTCCTTCTCCTCCTCCTCCTCCTCCTCCCTTTTGTCCTTTGCTCCTTCCTCCTATTACTGTATCCGTGTTTCCTTCCCTCAAAACACTCGCCTCTTACTTCTTCCCTCTTCCTCCTCCTCCTTCTCCTCTTCTTCCTTCTTCCTCCTTCGTCTTCTTCTTTATCTTCGTCTTTCTTTTCGCTGTTCCTTCTTTCTCTTTATCCTCTAAGTCGTCCATTTTTTTCTTTTAATTCTTCTCTCTCTTCTGTTTCTTCCTTCGCTTTCTTCCCTCCTCCTCCTCCTCCTCCTCCTCCTCCTCCTCCTCCTCTTCCTCCTCCTCTCTTTCCCACTCTTCCTCTTCTTCTCCTTTCCTATAACACAGCATCCTTACTTTTTTCCTTCCTTACATTAACTTCCTTCCTCCTCCTCCACCACCTCCTCCTCCTCCTCGTCCTCCTCCTCCTCCTCCTCCTCCTAAATCTGCCCTTGAACCTTCCTCCATATACGGTTACGCGGTCAACCTTATACGAACTTTTACAGGAACGACCACAAGAAGAAGCAGAGGAGGAAGAGGCAAAGCAAGATGGAGAGATCGTAAAAATCCCAGAGAGAAAAAAAGTTATTATGAACGACTAACGGATAAAGGGAATAGAGAGGAAGAGAAAGGAGAACGAGGGAAGAGAGCAAAAGGCAGAGAGTGAGGTAGAAGATAGCAACAAATCAGAGAGAAAGGAAAACAGTGTAGGAGGAGGAAAAGTAAAAATAAGAAATAGACACGGAGAAAGAGAATATAGAACAAGGGGAGACAGAACACAGGTAAAGAAGTAAAAGTAAAGAAAACAGAGAATAAGACAGAAAAGACAGAAAAGTTAAAAAGAACCAAAGTAAAAGTGAAGAGACAACAGAGAACACAAAAAAAGAGAGACAGAAAAGTTACAGAAACAAAAAAATAAAAGTACGTCAGAAGAAGAACTAAAAATGGAACGGTCACAGAAAAACAAAATCTAGAAAACAAAACAAAAAATAAACAAACAAAAAGAAAAAAACAATTAGTGTGAAGTAAACTAACGAAATAAAAGAAAAAATAGGAAAAAATACATCACAAAAAGAAAACACAAGAACAACAAAAGAAATATAAACAGAAAATAACAGAAACAAAAGGAAAAAACAAGAAGAGTGAAAAAAAACAAAATAAAGACAAAACAAAAAAATCAGAAGCAACAAAACAATAATATACAGAAACGAAGAGAAAGGTAGAAAAAAGAAAGGAAGAGAAACAGCAAAACAATTAATTACAGAAAAAGAAGAGAAAGATAAAAGAGAAGGAAAACATCACCTGCTCCTTCTCCTCGTACCTGCTATCAAGGCATCCAGGTAAGCAGTGAATGTGTGGGGCCACTTAGCAACGTGACAGGTATTCTCAGGCCAGGTAACGGAGCACACCAACCGGCCACTAACGGAACAGGGCCGGAATAGCTAGGAACCGAACCCTCCCACTCTGTCTGATGTGTTGAGATAGATAAGAAGAGAAGGGAGAGGAAAACTGTGCAGGAGGAATATCAGACAGAAATACACAGAAAGAAAGATAATATAGGATAAGGAGACAAAGGATAAAGAATTAACCTAACAGTTCCGGATAAGTGGATAACCGAACAATCTGAGTCAGTCCGGATACGTGTTGAAACGGACGATTACCCAACAGTTCCGGACTAGTGATTAACCGAAACAATCCGAATCAGCCCGGATAAAAGTTGAAACCGGACGATTATCTAAGAATTCCGGATAAGTGAATAATCGAACAGCTCAAATCAGTCTGGATATTGGTTCAGACCGGACGCTTATCTAACTGATTCGGATAAGTGGCTAACCCAGAGTCCGAGTCAGTCCGGATAAGAAGAAGAAAAATACCAGAAATAGCGATCAACCGAACCTAACTTTAGTCCGTATCATTGAGTAACTGAACCGGATGAAATAGTGACCATCCGTACCGTTCAATTCAGTCCGGATAAGAGAGTGGATAAACCGAACCAAATAGCGATTAGCCTTAAATTTCAAGTCAGTCCGGATAAAAGAGTGGATAAACCGTACGAAATAGTGCTCAACCGTAAATTTCAAGTCATTCCGGATAGCAGAGTCGTTGAACCGGGCGGATACGAAGCAAAACCGGAATAGTGCGTAACCGAAACCTCCGGAAAATGGGAAGACATCCGGATTTCCCGTAAGAAGGAAGGAGCGAGTCACGGATGATGGAGTGACGGGCGGATCCTCTTGAAATTGCTTCGAATCGCCGTCTCGCATTCCGGATTACGACTTGACGGTTTGTGTAAGTGTGACTGTGAGCGTGTGTGTTTGTGTATCCTCAGGTGTTTCCGGGCCCAGGTGAAAAGGTGAGCTAGCAGGGAGTAGTGGATTAAAAAAGAAATAGCAAAGATAAAACAAAGGAAGAACGTGAGAAGTGGAAGAACGGAGTAACGGATTAAAAAGAAATAGAAAGGACGAGACTAAAAAAGAACGTGAGGAACAGAAAAAAACGGAACAATGGATTAAAGAGACAAATAAAACAGTGAAGGAAATTCTAAGCAGTGAAAACCGTGAAGCAGAGGAAAGAAAAAGAACGACATAGAAAAAAAGGAAGGTAGAAAAGGAGAAATATATAAACGGTGTAAACAAAGAAACAGTGAAAAGAAACAAATGATAAGGCGAAACTAAAATATTTTGTGGCGTTGTAAAAAGAAAAGGTATCTAAAACAGTGAAAACAAAAACTGAGAAAACGGTGAAAACAAATAGGCTTTAAAAGTGAAACTGAAAAAATAAACTGAAATAAAGAGGTTAAAATAAAGTCTGGAAAAAGGTGACATTAAACATACATAAAAAAAAGGGAAATTAAAGTTTGTAAAGGTGAAACTCAACATATAAACTTAAAAAAAAGGTTAAAATAAAGTCTGGGAAAAAGAGTGATGCTGAAAATACTTAAAAAAAAACGGGAAATTAAAGTCTGTGAAGGTGAAACTCAACATATAAACTAAAAAAGACGGGAAATTAAAGTTGTAAAGGTGAAAGAAAACATATAAACTAAAAAAAAAGGTTAAAATAAAGTCTGGGAAAAAGTGACGCTGAACAAACTGAAAACAATCGAGAAAATAAAATCTGTGAAGGTGAAACTAAACATAACCTGATAAAGAGATGAAAACAAACAGACACTAAACCTTGAAACTAAACACACACATTGAAAATCACGCTGAAAAAACAAACTATAAATAAACATAATAAATAAAATAAATAAACAAATAAACCACAAAGACAAAACGAAACATAAACGATGAAAACAATCACATAAAAAAAACGTTGCACCTGAAAACCCAAAGAGGAACAACGGGGCCAAAGTGACACAGACAGACATCATACCGTGCCTGGATATGAAGATCCGATTAAGACTACCGAGGAAGGCGCTGAAGGAGGAGGAGGAGGCAGAAGAAAAGGAGAAAGAGGAGGAGGAGGAGGAAGAAGGGGAGGAAGAAAATGGGAAGGAAGCAAACACGGAGGAATTGAAGATGGAGGAGGAGGAGGAGGAGGAGGAGGAGGAAGGGGAGAGGACACTGAAATCTTCCTCCTCTCCACCCCTCAAAGATGCCTCCCGTTCTTTCCTCTCCCCGCCCTTCCCTCGCCTGCCCTGCCCTCCCCGCTGCCTCCTGCTCCTCGTCCTCTTCTCCCTGCTGTGCCAAGGTCGCTCCGAGTGGCACGATGGGGAGGAGGATGATGACTTTATCTCCCCAACGCCTCCTCACATGGGCCCCGCTGAAGGTAAGTGAAGGGAGAAGGGAGAGAGGGAGGGATTGAGAGGAAATGGGAGAGACTATTAACACGGAGGAAGATAAGAAGGAGGAAGAAAGGAAGGAGAGATAACAGTAACACAAGATAAGGGAAGAAGGAAGGGAGGAAGGGAGGGGAGGAAAAAGGGATTGAACTGCCAGGGAGAAGGGAAGAAGGAAAGTAGGAAGGATAAATCAATGAAAAGGGTGATAAAACAAACATAGAGAGTTATAGAATGGAGGAAATGAAATAAATGGGAGAATCATAACATAGAGGGAATTAAAGGAACATGAGATAGTACTGACAGGGAAAAGAGAAAAAGGAAATAAGAAAGAAAAGTGAATGAAAATGTGATAATACAAACAGAGAATTATAGAATGGGGGAAATGAAATAAAGAGGAAAATCATAACATAGAGAAGGAAAAGAATAGAGGAAATGCAAGGGAATGATGATATTAACAGAACAAGGAAAGGAAGAAGAGAGGTATTATAGGAAACGAGGGACGATTCTAATACAGAGAAGGAAAGAAGGAAGAGATGAAGGAAAAAAAAAGGGAGATTATCTTAACACAGAGAATGGAAGAATGGGAAAAAAAATGAAGGAAAGGGGAATTATATTTAAAGAGAAGAGAAGAAGGGAAGAAATGAAGGAAAATCGAGGAACATATTAACACAGAAAAGGGGGAATAGAAGAAGGAGGGATATAAAAGAAAATAAAGAAAAGGGGAATAATACTAACAGACAATGAAAACAAATAAAGGAAATGAAAGGAGGACAATACTAACATACGAGCAGAAAAGGGAATAAGAGAGAAAATTAATGAAAATGGAAAAAAAATACTAAAAGGGCTCAAAGTATAAATAAAGAAGAAAGAAAGGAAGAAAAGCAATAAATAATAACGGTTCTAAAAATGGGTAAAGAAGGATGAAAGGAAAAGAGAGAAGTGGAGGGACGAAAAGAGAAAAATTGAGAGGAGGGATAAAAGGAGAGCAGAGAAGGGGAAGAGAAAGGGGAAGAAAACAAGAAAATTACATTAATGACCCGATAAATAATGTAAGGGAAAAACAGAACTTTGGGCGCGAGGAGAAAAATAAAGGAAGGGAAAATAGTAAAACATAAATGATACGAAGAGAGAGAGAGAGAGAGAGAGAGAGAGAGAGAGAGAGAGAGAGAGAGAGAGAGAGAGAGAGAGAGAGAGAGAGAGAGAGAGAGAGAGAGAGAGAGAGAGAGAGAGAGAGAGAGAGAGAGAGAGAGAGAGAGAGAGAGAGAGAGAGAGAGAGAGAGAGAGAGAGAGAGAGAGAAGAAGGGAGGGAAGGAAAGAAAGAAGAGAAGCAAGAAAAATGAGAGAGGGTGAGAGGAAAGGAGAATGGAGGAAAAAAGGAACGATGATATGACATATGTGGCGGGCGGGAGGGAGGAAGGAAGGGCAGGAGAGAGAGAGAGAGAGAGGGGGGGAGAGGGAGAGCGAGGGTGGAAAAAGGAGAAAGGAGATGAGCGGGGAGGAGGAAGACCATGATAAATGTAATGGCACGAGGAAATGTTAGACAAGCAGAAAGAGGGAAGGAGAGAAGGGTAAAAACAGAACGATGATAGGAGGAGGAGGAGCAGAAGGAGAAAGAGGAGGAGGAGGAGGAGGAGGAGGAGGGGGAGAAAGAAGGAAAGAGAGGAGAGAGAGAGGAGAAATACGAGGGAGAAAATCGTGACAGGAAGAGAGGCGTATTGAAAGTGGAGCAAAGTAAGAGAAGAAGTTACACAGATGGAAGATGAAAGGGAGAGAGAAAATAAAATAGGAAAAAATGGAATAGGAACGGAGAGGGAGAGAGAGAGTGTTGATATGTATAAATGAATCACGGAGGGAAGAGAGGAAGGAAGGAAGAAAGGAAGGAAGGAAAGAAGCAGCGAGGAGATGAATGAATGAATGAAGGAAGGAAGAAAGGAAAGAAGAAAGAAAAGAAGGAAGGAGGAATTGAAGCATGGAAGGATGGCAGGAAAAAAAAGAAGAAAGGAAGGAAGAAAGGAAGAGAGAAAGGAAGAAAGAAAAAATGGAAATGAAGAAAGATAAAGAAGGAAAGAAAGAGAGGAAGAAAGAAAGGAAATATGGGAGGAATGAATGAAAGAAAAGAAAGAAAGAAAGAAAGGAAAGAAGGAAAAAAGAAAAGAAAGAAAGAAGGAGAGAAAGAAGTAACAAATAAAGAAAATATGAAAAAAGTGAATGAAAATATCGAACAAAATTACACATATGAAACTTGAAAGCAAAATAAAGAAAAAATAAAAAGGAACATAGAGGATAGAGACAGAAAACGTAGAGAAGAATAAGAGAGGGAAGAAATGAAGGAGGGAGGAAAGATACCCGAAGAAATAACAGGAGAGGGAAAGAAAAGTAAGCAGAGAAAATTGGAAGACGAAGGGGAGAGCGGCAGAACACGTAAAATAAAGATGAGGAACAAAAGGAAGGAAGGAAGGAAGGAAGGAAGGAGGAGATGAAGGAGTACAAATAACTTAGAAAACATGAGAAGGATAAGAAAGAGAGAAAATGGAAACTAGAATGGAGGGCTGGAAGGAAAGAGAGAGCAGGGGAGAGAAAGAGGGGAAAGGGAAAAAGAGAGGAGAGAAGAGGGAAAAGAAAAGGGGTAATGAGAGGACGGTAAAAGTTTAAACAGAGAAACGCGAGACATCAAAGAGAGAGAGAAAAAAAAGAGATTAGATAACGAGAGATAAGAGGTAAGGAGGGAAGGAATGAAGGAAGGAGGGAGGGAAAAACGAAGACATTATGCAGGAAATAGATTAATACCTCACGGGAAAGCAAAATAGCGAGCAAGGGAAGGAGTAAAAACGAAGAATAATTTGAGGAGGAAGGAAAGGGGAGAGTGAAAAGGAAGCATTAGAGGAAAGGGAAGCAATAGGGAAGCTAATACTTATCAAAGGAAGTATTGACGTGATGAGAAGAAAATAAAAATAATGAAAAAAAGGGATAATAGAGAGGAATCAATTAGAAGGAGAAGCAATAGAAAAATATATAATTACCCACGGAAGTAATTGAGGGACAAGCTAAATAAGATTATAAAGAAAGAAATATAGTGAAGAAAATCTAACACCAAGGAAGGGAAGGAACTGTGAAGCTTAAAACTGACGAGGAAAGTGATTAAAGAAAATGTGAAAAAAAGAACTAATTGAAGGTTTGATGGACTTTGCAGTTATATAGAGAAGTACATTAAGAGTGAGGGAAGAGATTGGAAAAAAAATGTGAAAAAAAAACTAATTGAAGGCGTGATGGACTTTGTAATTATATAAAGAGGTACATTAGGAGCGAGTGACAAAAATGCGAATTAATACAAATAAAGAGATAAAGAAATGAGGAAGAAATAACTAGAAGGAAACAATGAACAGGAATGACACGAGGAAATAATAGAACCAGACATGATCTTATATAAAAAAAAAACAATATATTATGAATTAGTGATAAGTGATGAAATATTAAAGAAAGAAAGCGACACAGAAATTAAAAATAAACATAGAAGGATAAATTAAAATAAAGAATATGAAAAGGAAGTGAAGCGGGCGGAAATAGTAATGAGAAAATAAGGAACAAAGGACGAAGAACAAAAAAGAAAATGTAAAAAAAAGTAAATGATTGAATAAAAAAAAAAAGGAATAAGGATTTTATTTTATTTACGTATTTGGTATGACACGAAAAAAAGATTAGAAAATGGAGAGAATAAAATATATATAACTCCTGTTTTCCATCTCTCTCTCTCTCTCTCTCTCTCTCTCTCTCTCTCTCTCTCTCTCTCTCTCCCCTCATTCTTGCACCTTTCCTCTTTCTCTCACGCTCTTCCCTAATTTGCTTCCCTTTCCCTCACTCACACTCCTCACCCTTTCACCTTCAAGTCTTCTCTCTCTCCCTCTCCCTCTCCCTCTCTCTCTCTCTCTCTCTCTCGCGCTCGCTCGCTCTCTCTCATTTCTTTCCCCTCACACACTCGCCAAGACCTCAATTACTAGCGAGTCATTAAGAGTGGCAGGCGGTGGGTTAAGCGGGAAGAGAAATGAGGAGAAAGATGAGGAAATGAGAAAAGAGGACGAGGAGATGCCGGCGCTGAAGATGTACGTCGTGAAAAAAGGATGACGCGGAGAAGAGTGAGTCTGGGAGGGCGCAGAAGAGAGGTGAAGGAGGGGAAGACAGAGAGGGGAGAGGGCGACAATGATGGAGCTATATTTGGGGATGAAGAAATTATGATAATGTAAAGATAAAGACATGTGAATGGAGAAAAAAGGATGACGTCGCAAAGAATGGGTTTTGGAGAGAGCAGAAGAGAGGTGAGTGAGGGGAAGCCGGAGGGGGAGAGGGGACGAGAGGTAAAGCTATATTTGGTCATGAAGAAATGATGAAAACGTAATGATAAAGATATATAAATGGAAAAAAAGGATGACGTCGAGAAGAGTGGGTTTTGGAGAGAGCAGAAGAGTGGAGATGAGAGGGAGACAGAGAGGGAAAGGGCGACAAAGTTAAAGCTATATTTGGGCATGAAGAAATGATGGTAATGTTATGATAAAGACATGTGAATCGAGAAAAAGGATCACGTCGAGAAGAGTGGGTTTTGGAGAGAGCAGAAAAGAGGTGAGTGAGGGGAGGCAGGGAGAGAGAGAGGGCGAGAGGTAGAACTATATTTGGGGATGAAGGAATTATGACAATGTAATGATAAAGATATGTGAATGGAGAAAAAAGATGACGTCGAAAAGAGTGGGTTTTGAAGAGAGCAGAAGAGAGGTGATTGAGGGGGAGACGGAGAGGGAGAGAGGGAGAAAGGTAGAACTCTATTTGGTCATAAAGAAATGTTAAGGGAGAAAAAGGATGACACGGGGAAAATGTGGGTTTGGGAAAGAGCAGAAAAGTGGAGGTGAGTGACTGTGAGATAAAAGGAGAAAGATAGAAAGGTAGAGCTATATATGGAACAAGAAGAAATAATGGCGCACACCAGAGAGATAAAAATATATAGGAAAGGAATATGTGTGACAG
Organism: Eriocheir sinensis; assembly: GCF_024679095.1. Classification (NCBI taxonomy): domain Eukaryota; kingdom Metazoa; phylum Arthropoda; class Malacostraca; order Decapoda; family Varunidae; genus Eriocheir; species Eriocheir sinensis. The sequence goes on from NC_066538.1 coordinate 5,143,094, forward strand.
GAATAAATGATGACACAAGGGAGAGTAAGATAAAAAGGGAAGTTGTGAGAGGGATAGATAAGAAAGAAAGAAAAAGGGAGAGAGAATAGGTATAAGTGTGAGGAGAATATATCATGACACACAGAGGAGAGAGAGAGAGAGAGAGAGAGAGAGAGAGAGAGAGAGAGAGAGAGAGAGAGAGAGAGAGAGAGAGAGAGAGAGAGAGAGAGAGAGAGAGAGAGAGAGAGAGAGAGAGAGAGAGAGAGAGAGAGAGAGAGAGAGAGAGAGAGAGAGAGAGAGAGAGAGAGAGAGAGAGAGAGAAATAAAGAGAGACGAGATATACATTTAGAGGCTAGAGTAAAAGAAATATTAATGTTTATATATAGTAAAAATAATAAACTGAAGGAAAGGGAAGTGAGTTAGGAAATAAATCGAAGATAAATATGTATAAAAAAAAGAGAGAAAAAAATTGTGTTAAGGTTAAAGATAAAATCAACGAAACATAAATGATAAAAAAATAGGAGGCTGAGAAAACATTATTAGATTTACAGAAGACGCCTCGTATAGGCCTACCGACCTCTTGGAGACTCCTTATGTGCTTATGTTCTTGAAAGGAAGGATGAGAAAAAAGATAATTCTATGACGCAATAAAAAAATGAGGGCGTAGGTGAAAAATGAGAGAAACACAAAGAAACAGAAAGCTTGAAGACAGAAGATGTACTGACTATGAGAAAAACGATGTGTGTGTGTGTGTGTGTGTGTGTGTGTGTGTGTGTGTGTGTGTGTGTGTGTGTGTGTGTGTGTGTGTGTGTGTGTGTGTGTGTGTGTGTGTGTGTGTGTACGTGTTTTTGTATGTAGGAGTGTGCATAAATAAATTAGAGAGAGTTAAGAGGTAAGTAAAATAAAATATACGAGTTAAGGAATGTACGAAGACGGAAGAATATGAAAGTTTGAAGAGTTTGTATGTGAGAAATAAAGTGATGAAAATAATATCGATAAAGTGGTAAAAGAAAAGTAGAAATGAAGGAGGCTTGATAGAAAAAAAATTAAACCAACATACAGATTACTTACATATACAGACGAGGGAAATAGATATAAACGTAAAAATGAAATATTGACGAAACGTAAACGAAATAAGACCGTTAGTGAAAGCTTAGAGCGGAATTGTGTTCACTTACGCTTATCTTACAACATAAATTTGCTGATCGGATGAAAAATAAAAAACAAGGATGATAGATAACGGAGCGGCGAGGAAATATACAACGGCGGGCGAGGCAAAATTTATGGAGGCAAAAAAAAAATGAAGAAAAGGAGAGAATGTTGCTTCAATATTGTGGGCGGAAGAAAAATAAATAATGTATGAATAAATAACGCTTTTTATCTTTTTTTCAACCATCCTACTTCTCTTTTTATCTCGTTTTCCTTCATTCTTCATTTTCCTTCTTCTTTTTCTTCTCCTGCATCTTCCTTCAATCCCAGTCTCTTTCTCATACTTCCTTCTCCGTCTTTCTTTTCTTTGTCTTCTCTCTTTCATCGTTATTCTACTTATCTATCATCTTTTTCTCTCAGTCCCTTTTCTTTTCTTTTTCTTTTCCCTCTCCTTCTACTCCTCTACTTCTTCTCCTCTTCTCCCTCTCTCTTTCCCTCTTCTTCTCCCTCGTTATCATTGCCTCTTCGTTCCTATTTTATCCCTTCCTTTTCATTTATTTTATCCCATTACAAATCTGACCCTCTTTTCTTTCCCTCTTTACTTTTCACTTTCATCAACATTATCACTTTTCCCTCTTCCATTTCCTCTCTTCCTCCTCTTACATCCTTGCTTCTTTCCTGCCTCCTCCTCCTCCTCCTCCTCTTCTTTCATCTGCGTACCTGTCTTCCTCTCTCTTCCTCTCTCTTCCTCTCTCCTTTCCCGAATTTTGTTTTCCTCCGTATTCCGTGCCTTCCTTTCCCTCTCTCCTCTCCTCTTTCATCTCCCTTACCTCTTTTATCACCGCTTTCCGCCTCCCCTTTCATCCCCTCAAATCCTAAATATTACATACTCTATCAAGTTGCCTCATTCCTTCCCCTCCTCCTTCCTTCTTCCTTCCTTCCCTCTCTTTATCCTTCCCTTCTTATCTATACTGGTTTCTCTTCTTCTTTTTATTTTTCTTCTACTTTTTCTTCTTCTTCTTCTTTTTCTTCTTCTTCTTCTCTATATTACTCCCATAGATCCTTATCCATTTCTTCATTCTCTTTTTCTTTCTTTCTTTTTCCTTCACCCATACACTTTTTACCTCAATTTTCCTGCACCCTTTCTCCGTTTCCCTCTACATCCCTTTCTCCCCCACTTCCCCTTTTTTCACTTTTTCCTACTTTCTTCCGTATCTCCACTTTCAATAACAGTTTCTCTTCGCCCCTACACCCTCTTCCCTTCTTCTTTTCTCTCCACTCCCATGATTTTCCCTCCGTTTCCTCCTCCCTTCACTCCTTACCTCTTTCCTCCCCCTTTTTTCTTTCCTCCCCCTTTTTTCTTTCCCCCCCTTCACTTCCTTTATTTTCCCTACAGTTACTTTATTTTGCATTTCCTTTCTTCCCTATCGACTCCCTTTCTTTCCCCTCCACTCCCTCTCTTTCCCCTCCACTCCCTTTCTTTCCTCTCCTCCACCTTCACCTCACTTCCTTTATTTTCCCTTCAGTTACTTTATTTTCCACTTCCTTTCTTCCCTATCGACTCCCTTTCTTTCCCCTCCACTCCCATTCTTTCCCCTCCTCCTCCTCCTCCACCCCCTCTACCTCCATCCCCATTCCCCCTCTCACCGTTTCCACGAAGTCACAAGCACGCTGATGAATGTCGATAGGAATGAGTATCGGAAAACCACGACGCGGAGTTGCGGGGAATATTAATAGACAAGTCGTGTTAGAGTTGTGTTGTTGTATCATTTGTGTTGCGCGGGCGATCGGGCGCGTAATGGACTATGGAACACTAATAATACGTGATGGTGGTGATGATGCTTGTTGTGTTGCTGAGGAGAATGGGGGAAGATGAAGGAGAGAATAGAGGAAGATAGGAGAGGAAGACGAAGGAAGAGAGTAGTTACAGACGATGATGCAGTGGGAGAAGACGAAGGAAGAAGTAGACGAAGAAAGGAAGGAGTATAGAAAGAAAGCAGTAGACGAAGAAGGGGAAGAAGAGAGTATGTGTAGATGATGGTGCTTTTGTTGGGAGTAGATAAAGAAAGAGAAGATACAAAGATAATATGAATGCAAATAATAATGTAAATAGTCAAAATAATGAGGATAATTGAAAGAAGACGAAGAAGGAGAATAGGAAAGTAGTTAGTTAATGATGCTTCTGTTGGGAGTAAATACAGAAGAGGGAAGATAAAAAGAAAATATTATGAATGAAAATAATGATGTTGCTCACAAATAAAAAGATGAAAATAACGAAGGGAATATAATAGAATGTAAAAATAGTGATGTTGATGGTAGTGATGGACATAGTGATGGCAATAGTGAAGAAAGAGGTATAGAAGAGACAGTAAGAGATGGTGATGATAACAACAGTAATAGGAAATAGTAAAACAGGAGAAAATAAGATGAATGAGAAGGAGAAAAAACAATATTGTGAATGGAATGAAATATGGAACAAAAAAAAAAAGATGAAAAAATATGAAATGTCGAAAAAAAAATAAGAGTGAAGAGAGTAACAAATAATGGTGATAACAACAGCAAGAGAAGAATAAACATGAGTGAAAAAGAAAATGAATAATCCGGAGGAGAAAAAAAAATATTGTGAATGGGATGAAAAAATGGAATAAAAACGAATAAAAAAATAGTACAAAATGTCGAACGAAAGAGCACAAGAGCAGAGATAGTAATAGATGATAGTGAATACATTACCAAAAGAAGAAGAATGAACACGAGTGAAAAAGAAAATGAATGATAAGGAGAAAAAATAATCCTGTGAATGGGACGAAATATGGAACGTAAACGAGGCAACAATAAAACGAAATGTGACTTCTCGGGTGTAAAGTTTAAAGATGATACTGACAATGGGAAGAATATGAGAGAGCAAACGTCTTAAGGAGGGAAGGAAGAGGAAGAAGATGAGGAGGAGGGAGAGGAAGGAGGAGCAATGGAGGGAGATGAAGGAGAAGGGGAGGGAGAGAAAGATGAAGGAGGGGGAGAGGAGGGGAGGTAGATAAAGGAGAAGAAGGGAAGGTGGAGGAAGAAGAAGGAGTGAATGGAGAGAAAGGAAAAGGAGGGGAGGTAGAGGAGGAGAGGGAGAGGAAAGAGAAGAAGGGAAGAGAGAGGAGGGGAGGGAGAAGGAGGGAAGGTGGAGGAAGAAGAAGGAAGGGAATGGAGAGAAAGGAAAAGGAGGGGAGGTAGAGGAGGAGAGGGAGAGGAAAGAGAAGAAGGGGAGAGAGAGGAGGGGAGGTAGAGAAAGGAGGAGGAGGGAAGGTGGAGGAAGAAGAAGGAGGGGATGGAGAGCAAGAAAAAGGAGGGGAGGTAGAGGAGGAGAGGGAGAGGAAAGAGAAGAAAGGGAGAGAGAGGAGGGGAGGGAAGGGGAGGGAGAAGGAGGGAAGGTGGAGGAAGGAGAAGGAGTGAATGGAGAGAAAGGAAAAGGAGGGGAGGTAGAGGAGGAGAGGGAGCGGAAAGAGAAGAAGGGAAGAGAGAGAGGGGGAGGGAGAAGGAGGGAAGGTGGAGGAAGAAGAAGGAAGGGAATGGAGAGAAAGGAAAAGGAGGGGAGGTAGAGAGGAGAGGAGAGAGAAGGAGGAGAGGAGAGGGAAAGAGAAGAAGGGAGAGAGAGGAGGGAGGAAGAGAGGAGAAGGAGGGAAGGTGGAGGAAGGAGAAGGAGTGAATGAAGAGAAAGGAAAAGGAGGGGAGGTAGAGGAGGAGAGGGAGCGGAAAGAGAAGAAGGGGAGAGAGAGGAGGGGAGGGAGGGGAGGGAGAAGGAGGGAGAGTTAAGAGGTGAAGAAATGGAGGTCTTGAAACATTATATTCAGTCGTAATCTTCCCTAATGTTGACAAGGGAAGGGAGACGGGGCGGGACGAGGGTCAATAAGCGATAATAAGCGACAGAAAGATCATAATGTAATCCCCAACGTTTGATAATACCGTTGACAGATGGAGGATGAGAAGGAAAAATATACGCGAATGATTGTAAAGAATTATGAGAAAGGAAGGAATGTGAGCAGGGAAATATAGGAGATAGGGAAGAGAAGAAGAAGTACAGAAAATAGAGTGAAATAATAGAGAAAGGAAGAGATAGGGATGTGATAAAGCAGAGAGAATAGAGTGAACGAATAAAGAAACTCCTCCTCTCCCATTATTTTCCCTCCATTTTCTCCTCCCTTCACTTCTTATCTCTTTCTTCCCCCTTTCTCTTTTCCTCCCATTTCCTTCCTTTGCCCTTTACTTTCTATATTCTCCCTTCAGTTACTTTATTTTCCACTTCCTTCCTTCCTTCTCTACTGATACTGGTGATGGTGAAAGACGCTGAAAGAAAGGAACATGAAGGGGCGAATAAATATACGAGATTGGGGAATGATAAAATGCATAGAATAAAGTGAAAGAATAAAGAAACCCATTAACAATCTGCTGGTACTGGTAATGCTCTACTTGTTATTCTTGAAAGATACTAAAGAATTATAAGAAAGGAAGGGATATGAAGGGGGCACACTTAAGAGATTGGGGAATGATAAAATGCATTGAATAAAGTGAAAGAATGAAGAAACTCGTTATTGATATGTTGGTACTGGTAATACTGTACTTGTTATACGTGAAAGACACTAAACAGTTATAAGAGAGAAAGGGATATGAAGGGGGCATACATAAGAGATAGGGGAGTGATAAAATGCATTGAATAAAGTGAAAGAATGAAGAAACTCGTTATTGATATGTTGGTACTGGTAATACTCTACTTGTTATACTTGAAAGACATTGAAAGGAGGAGATGTGACAGGAAATAATAGATAGGGAAGTAGAGAGAATAAAATGAAATAATAAAAACAAACTCGTTGTTGATATATTGGTACTGGTTATGGTCTGTTTTTTATTGTGAAATATACTAAAGAATTAAAAAAAAAAAAAGGAATATGATGGGGCAGATAAATATATGAGATAGGGGGGTGATAAAAGGCAGAGAATAAAGTGAAAAAATAAAGAAAATCATTAATAATCTACAGGTACTGGTAATCTCTACTTTTTATGTGTGAAAAATACTTAAGAATAATAAATGAAAGGATGTGAAAGGAGAATACAAGAGCTATGGAAGCGATTAAGTACACACAATAGACTGAGAGTAAAAAGAAACCTGTTAACGATCTATTGGTCCGCAAGTGTGTGTTGGGGTATTAACATTATTTATATTTTGGTGTCTTTGTGTATTTGTGGTTTCTTCCTCGTCTCACTTCAACAACTCCATCGGGGAGGAATAATAAAACAGAAAACAAAATAAAACAAAAGTATGAAAGTGAGGTCATCTTGAATTTACTTTTACCCAGAAACTACAGATTATTTCTCTTACTCACAACCAAAGAAGAAAACCAAAGATCAAACAATTAAAACAGAAAACAAAATAAAACAAGTACATGAAAGTAAAGTCATCGAGAAACCTTTACTTTTACCTTGAAACCACAGATTATTTTTCTTATTCACAATCAAAGAAGAAAACCAAAGACCAAACAAATAAAACAGAAAACAAAATTAAACAAGAAAATGAGAGTGAGGTCGTATTGAAACCTTTACTTTTACCTTGAAGACACGAATTATTTCTCTTATTCACAACCAAAGAAGAAAACCAAACAAATAAATAAGTAAGACCAAACAAAAAAAAACTAAAAATTAAACAAGAAAATAAGTGTAAGGTCGTATTGAAACCTTTTCTTTTACCTTGAAGCCACGAATTATTTCTCTTATTCACAACCAAAGAAGAAAACCAAACAAATAAATAAATAAAACCAAACAAATAAAACAAAAAACAAAATTAAACAAGAAAATAAGTGTAAGGTCGTATTGAAACCTTTACTTTAACCTTAAAACCACAGATTATTTCTCTTATTCACAACCAAAGAAGAAAACCAAAGACCAAACAAATAACCAGATGTATAATCAAACACCCGAAGATTGGTACCCCTGAATAAACACACGACAATAAGATAAATAATTCCAATCATCTACACTTTTCTGCCGCCGCCGATGATCAAAAAAGGTTAAAAAAAACACACATCGGGAAGCTTCTAGGAACGAAAGATGAGCCTCTCTGTATTCAGTGAACGCGTGAATAGTGAAAGGATTTTGTGTACAATAGATGCGTACTGGAGCTTTGTAATGCATCTAAACACTGACACTATTTATTTATGTTGTTATTTTTGAAAGTAGAACAGAAAAGAAGATACTTGGTTTATTAACAACACACACCACCACCACCACCACCAGCACCAGCAACAACAACAACAACCACAACCACAACCACCACAACTACAATCACAACAACAACAACAACAATAACAACCTCACCTCTCCCTTCATCTGTCTTCCCTCCTTCCTACGACTTGAAATCTCTCGAGAAATAAGAAAGATAATCGCTCTACCAACATCGATAACTCTTCACTCTTCTCCTATCCTTATCTTGAATAGAGACAGCGTATTAATGGGTTTCTTCTATAGGTCTTGCTGCATCCTCTCTTCTTTAACTTATAAATCTAATTCGGTAACATTTCCACTAAGAATTATAAGGTGTATTATCATCTTCCGAAAGTGTAAGAGAAAAGTATAACAACATTTACTTGCAACGGGTGATAATTCCTGCCCGGCAACGTCTCCCTACAGGCGTTAAAGTGTGCTGTGTTATTCCAGTAAGTGGGAAGGAGAGGGCGGTGGGAAAATTACCATGTAGGAATTTCCCTCCCCGCGTGTCACTTAGGAGTTTAGAGTTGGCAGTGGATGAAGAATGAAACAGAACCAAGAGAAAAAAGTATAAACAAAAAAAAACAAAGGTATAAAAAGGGGTATGAAACAGAACCAAGAGAAAAAAAGTATAAAAAAAAAGGTATGAAAAGGTATAAAAAAAAGGTTTGAAACAGAACCAAGAGAAAAAAAGTATAAACAAAAAAAAACAAAGGTATAAAAAGGTATAAAAAAAGGGTATGTAACAGAACCAAGAGAAAAAAAGTATAAACAAAAAAAAAGGTATAAAAAGGAATAAAAAAGGAATGAAACAGAACCAAGAGAAAAAAAAGGTACAAACAAAAAAAAACCCAAAGGTATAAAAAGGAATAAAAAAAGAATGAAACAGAACCAAGAGAAAAAAAGTATAAACAAAACAAAAAAAAGGTATAAAAAGGAATAAAAAAGGAATGAAACAGAACCAAGAAAAAAAAGGTATAAAAAGGTTGGATAAAATTATAGAAACAAATCAAGATAAGAAAAAAAGAAAAAATATATACTCAACTAATTATTTTATGGAGCTCGAAAATATATAATGATCTGCTGCTACAAAATACACACACAAAAACGCAACATAAAGATCCTTAATGTGGAGTTTTGTGCCATTCACGGAAATACCAACAAACAAGAAATACTATAACATAACAACGGCAATTTCATTTGTAATTTACGAAGACTACTCAATTCCAGGGTTTCGCAATATTCCTCAGCAACATCAATGAAGAAATAGAAATGGTGTATTTATATAAAGAGAGAGCAGCACTTTTAATAATTACTTTTACGATATCAGAGAAAAAATACACACGACACATTCACAGTTTCGAAGCTACTTAAATATCACGGCAAAATAAAGAGAAAATAGATAAAAGAAAAGTTATATATGGCGTGCATTTTTATAGTCATTTTCTCGTATTAGAACCAGTTGGGGTAAAACGAAATAACATAGACACGACATTTCCGAACAATCTCTTTTATATTAGAACCGAAACGAATATATTTGAATAATGTGAAACAGTTATTATAGGAGCGGCGAGTAGCGGGCTTTTTTTGTGCACTCTTTTTGTTGCCCTTGAGCCGTGTCCTCTGATGCAAAAAAAAAAAAAAAAATAAATAAATAAATAAATAAATAAATAAATAAAAACTATCCACTAATATTAGACATGCAAGATAATGATAAATATGGCGCCACTATAAACACCTGTCTACACCAAGACGGGCTCGAGCCGACCACCAGGCCCCTCAAGAAGGCCTACCGGTGCTCCAGGCTTCGACGTATAAAAGAAAAAAAAATGTAGATCAAACTTTTAAACGTCGCATTTCCTAACAAGCTCTTCCGTATATTAAAACCATAAAGAAAACACACTAAAAAAACATTAAAAAAAACAAATATTCAACTACGCATTTATAAAAGAGAAATTGTAAAGATAAATATACGTAGATAGCTATTTTTTATTATCTATTTCTAAACCTGAAACGAAAGCCAAACACGAACAATATAAAAAAGGGAAAGTCAAATAACCTTAAAAAAATATATTGAACTATGCATTTATAATAGAGATAACAAGTAGAGATAAACATACGTAGGTAACCATTTCTTTTATTATCGACTTCTAAACTTGAAACGAAAAGCCAAACAGAAACAGTTAAACAAAAGTGAAAGTCGTGCCGTGACCTGAATCCATAAGTAGCTGACCTTTACCTGTGCGTTCACCTTTCCCTTAATCAACGCGGAGTGTCACTGGGCTTTGATGATCCACTTTTTTGTTGTTTCTTTTATCTTTCTCTCTATCTAGCTAGCTGCATTTCTTTCTCTCTTTCTATCTATCTATCAAGTTATTTTTTTTCAAGCTTTCATTTTTCTCAGTTAATTTATCTTCTTTTCTTTCATTATTTCTTTCGCTGTTATTTTTTCTTTTACATTCTTTATTTCATTTTTCTCAGCATCAATTTATCTCCTCTCTATTTTACGCCCTTTATTGCATTCTCCCCCTCTGTCAGTTTCTTTTTTCGCTCTTTCATTTTTATTCAATTATTTTATCTCCTTTCTGTATATTTCTTTGTTTTTTCGCTTGTATTGCATTCTCTCTCTCTCTCTCTCTCTCTCTCTCTCACACACACACACACACACACACACACACGTTTTCTCTCACCTCTCCCTCCCCATCCATCTTCTCGCTGCTCTTTATTCCACCTGATCTTTATTCCATCCCGAGTCGTCTGTTTGGCTGCTCAGTTATTTATGACGTCTGCATCTTTTATTCCCCCCTCTTCTGTTTGTCCCGCCAGGTTGAACTCTACTCTCTCACGTCGGTTATCAGTAGGAGTCGGTTCTAGCCTTCACATGTTTACTATAAGAGATGTGTACCTTGAGACGCGGGTGCACGGATACTACATCATCTATAGGGTTGGCAAAAGTTAGTTCTGTTATATATATGTTTGCCAGTAAGTGGTGTGTACCTTGTTATGTAGGTGATATGGTATTAGTTTTGTTTTCCTCTATGTCATCGGTAAAAGTTAGGTCTAGCTCCCATACTCTCATACGTAAGTGGTTTATGCTTTGCGATGTACGGGAACTGTGTTTTAATGTAGAATTGAGGTGCTCGTTGCCTATATAGGTGAGGAGGGTGTTTATTTTCATTCCTTAAACAACACACGTAGATAGTGAAAAGCAACATGTATAAACAAATATTCAAACAAAAACTCTTCGTTTAAAACAGAATGAGAGAGACGGGCCATTTTTAAACTTCAGATCTATCTAATTGTACAAAAAAGAGGAGAGACGAAGTGGACATTGAAATTCGGAAATGTCGGCACACACATTACTTTCTTTTTTTCATTTATAGCGAGGCAAAAGTGAACGGGTGTACGTGTGCGTGTGCGTGCGTGTGTGTGTGTGTGTGTGTGTGTGTGTGTGTACCTGTGTGAGTGAGTGTGGGGGGGCGGGGTGAAAATTAAATAAACCGGTGGAAATCATATCACTTCGGGGCCGAGTTTTTCGTGTGTTGTGATCGATGCAACACTGCCCGGGAAAGCCAATTGGCGGATGAATAAAAACAACAACAGGAGAACAAACAAACGCGGCATTACGACCAGTACCACCACCACCACCACCACCACCACAACTGCAACTACCATCGCTACCATCATTCCAACCAACGAAATCACCACTGAGACTTTTAATATTGATTTCACTACCATAACCTCAAGAAACACCACTACTATTACTACTACTACTACTACTACTCCTACTACTACTACTGCTACCACTACTACTACTACTACTACTACTACTGCTACTACAACAACAACAACAACAACAACAACAACAACAACAACAACAACAACTACTACTACTACTACTACTACTACTACTACTACTACCACTACTACAACAACAACTACTATAACCCCAAAAATAAAACAAACACCAATAATACTAATAAAAACACTAATGGTAATACACATTGAAAACAAACCTCCAAATCACATCCTCTTCCAAACAAACACACAACACTGAACACGAAAAAAAGCCAAATAAAAAGAATTAATAAAAACTAATAGTCCAAAAACAGTCCTGAATTGCCAACTGAGGTGTGTGTCTTAAGCGAGCAGGTGAGAGTGTTTACCTGCGGGCCACTGATGGGGGAGGGAGGTGGGAGGGGGGGGGTTGAAGCACAAGGGAGGCGGAGGAGGGAAGGAGAAGGCTAGCTGGGAGGAGAGAGGGAAGGAAGGAGAGGGGAGAGATGGAGTAGGAAAGGAGGGAAGGAAGGAGGGGTGAGAGATGGAGTAGGAAAGGAGGGAAGGAAGGAAGGGGAGAGATGGAGTAGGAAAGGAGGGAAGGAAGGAAGGGGAGAGATGGAGTAGGAGAGAAATGAGAGATGAAGGGGCAGGAAGGAGAAGGAAGGGTGGAGGAGAAGGAGGGAAAGAGAGGATGTAGAAAGAGAAGCAGGAAGGAGAGGATGAAGTAGAAGGAAGAAGAGGAGGAAGCAGAAGAGAGGCACGAAGAAGAGAAGAACGAAGAAGGATGATAGGGAGAGGAGGAGGAAACAGATGAAGAGGAAATACAAAGACCTGGAAGGGAGAAAGGAGAAGAGAGTGCGGAAGAAGGAGAGAAGGGACGAAGGGAGGAAAGGGAGAGTTGGAGGGAGGACAAGAAGAGGAGGGGCAGGAGCAGAGGGGGGGGAAGGAGGTGAGGTTCAGGTAATTATTCATTAAGACTTGGGAACAGTGTTTACCTGAGACAGTCCCAAGACAGCCCAGGTGAGTAAGAGGTGGGAGGGAGGATAGGTAGGAGAGATAGGGGGGAGGAAGAGGAGGAGAGAAGGGAGAAGAAAGAAGAATAAAAATGAGGAAAGGGAGAAGAGAGGAAATACGGGGAATGTCGACAGAGAGAGAGGAGTGGAAAAGGGAGAAAAGGGAATAAATGATAGGAGGAGGAGAGAGGGGAAGAAGAGGAGGAGAAAAGGGAGAAGAAAAAGGAAAAAAAATGAGGAAAAGGAGAAGAAGGGGAATAAAGGGGAATGTCGAGAGGGAAAAGTGGAAAAGGGAGAAGTGAGTAAAGGATAGGAAGAGGAGAGAGTGGAGGAGGAAGAGGAGGAGAGAAGGGGGAATGAAGAAGATAAAGTGGAATGTGTTCACGGCCACCGTCGCTCACTTCTGGGAATGAACACTCGGGAGATTAAGCTGGCGGCCCACAACTGGAGAATCTCACTCCCCACTCCACTAACACTTGCAGTTGATTAGCGACAGAGTGCAGTGTATGTATATATATGAATGTGTATATATATATTTTTTTTTAATTTGTATATATAACTCATGTGTATATATTTCATTTTTTAATTTGTATATATAACTCTTTTTAGGAACAGTGAGTAGCGTTTTTTTTTTTCATATTTGTTTCCTTTTTTTTAATGCCCTTGAATTGACTCCTTTGCCGTAAAAAAAATATGTATGTTTAAATATAAAGAAAAATGAGGAAAGGGAGAAGAGGGAGAATAAAACACAGGGAATGGTGAAGGGGAAGAAAGATGGGAGGAGGGAGAAGTGGGAATTAAAGATAGGAAGAGGAGAGAGGGGAGGAAGAGGAGGAAAGATGGGAGCATGGTTAATGGGGAGAAATAGATGAAGAGACTTGTTGAAATGGAGGAAGGGGAGAAGGGGGGGGGGGTGGAGGAGGGATAGGGGAGAGGGAAGAGTGAGGAGGAGGTAGAGGGGAGATAAACATGGCTAATGGGGAGAATAAGATGGGGAGACTTATTGAAGTACGAAAGGAAGATTGCGAAGACTTTTTCTCCCCTCTCTCTCTCTCTCTCTCTCTCTCCTCCTATTTTTTTCCTTCTTTATTTCCATTTATTGCCCACCGTTTCTTCTTCCTCCCCTTCTTCCCTCCCTCTCTTCATCCCCCTTTCCCTTCTCTCTTCCTCCATCTTCATCTCTCCTCTCTTTCCCTCTCTCTTCACCTTTTTCTCTTCCTTGAATTTATCCCTATCTCCCATGCACCCCTCCCTTTCTCCTTCTCTCCCTCCTTTCTCAGTCCTACCAGCCTCCTTTCCCTTATTCTCTTCATCTTCCTGTCTCGTCTCTCTACCCTTCTCCTCATCCTTCTATCCTTCCTTGACTTTTCCTCCTTACCCTTCCTCTCTCCCTCCCTCCCTCCCTCACTTTTTATTCCCTGCAGATATTTCTTTCTCGTTGCTTCCTGCCATCTCTCTCTCTCCATCTCTCTTCCTCTCCCTCTCCCCCTTCCCCTCCTCTCCTTCTCCTCCCACCAGACTGTTTATGATGCCATGTTTGCAAACGGTGCGTATCGAGCCTTGCCGCGCCGTTCCTCAGAGTGGTAAACAGATAGGAACCAAAAGAAATTGTAAAGGAAAAAAAAGGTGCTATCTGGTTTTACTCAGAAGTGTATCAGATAAAATGGAGGTGAAAAAAATTAAAGGAAGGAAGGAAGGAAGGAAGGAAGGGAGGAAGGAAGGAAGGAAGGGAGGAAGAAAGGAAGGAAGGAAGGAAGAATAAGAAAACGTAGAAGAGAAAAAACAAGATATCCAAGACAAAACTAAAAGAAGAAAGGTTGGAATGTAAATAGAAAAGGATCGAGAAAGAAAAGATATGGATGAAATAAAAGAAATAGAGGTGTCAATGTGTTAAAAAGAAAGCCATGAAGAGAGGAATAAAATGAAAGAGAAAAAGAATAGATGAGGTTTTACGTAGAGAAATTAATAAAATGGAATGGAGAAAGAAAAAGAAAAACGGAAAGAAAGGTAAAAAAAGGAAATTGATGTCAAGTGGGTTACTCAGAAGTGATAATTAGGAAAGAATGAAGGAAGGAAAGAATGAAAAGGAAATAAATGACACGGGAGCAAACCAAAAGAAACGAAAGAAGACGAAAACATAAATAAAAGCAAAACAACAAAACAACGTCAAGGTATTAAGATATGGAGAAAGGAATAAAAAAAGGAAAAAGAAACAAAATAAATAGATGAGAAGGGACAAATATGGTGATAAATGGAGAGAAACGAAGGAAAATAAAAGAAACTGATGACAAAGGTTAAGGAAAAGTGAGAAATAGAGAGTAATGAAGAGATAAATAAAGGAAAACGAATAAAGAAAAGAAACAGATGAAACGGAGGTGAACAGGAACGAGTAAAACGAAATAAAAATAAAAATAAAAAGTTGATCTCAAGTTCTTACTCAAAAATGATGGGTGGAAAGAAATGAAAAAAAATGGAAAGAGAAATACGAAAACAAATAGATAGATAAAGTTACAGAGAGAGACGGAAAGAAAGAAAAAAAAGAAAAGAAAACTAAAACAGAGGAGGAAGAAATGGCGGTAAGAGGGCGTTGACATGAGACCTAAAAGCAACAACAAAAAAGAAAAACTGAAAAACGAGAAAGAATGTAAAGATAAAAGGAGAAAGAAAAGATGACAGACTAAGAAGGAAAAGAAAAATGGAGGGTTATAAAAAGATGCTCGCTACCAAAAATGAAAATAAGGATGTATAAAAGGAAGAACATAGAGGAAGAAGAAAAGACGGGAAATAATGTAAAATAAAAAAAATAAGAGAAAGAGAAAAATAAAGATATGGAAGACTTAGAGAATACAAAAATGGAGGTTATGAAATGATGCTCGCTCTCAAAAATGAAAGTAAGGATGTATAAATGGAATGACACAGAGGAAGAATAAAAGACGCGAAATAATGTAAAATAAAAGAAAGAGAAGGAAAAAGAAATAGAGGAACGACAAAGAATTAAAACAAAACTGAGCTTGAAAAAAATGCTCGCTACTAAAAATGAAAATAACGCTGTAAAAAAGAATAACATAGTGGAAGAAGAAAAGACGCGAGATAATGTAAAATAAAAAAAAAGAGAGAGAAAAAAGAAATGAAAGACTACAGATGCAAACAAAAATGGATGTTATGAAAAGAATACTTGCTACAAAAAATGAAAATAAGGATGTATAAAATGAATAACACAGTGGAAGAAGAAAAGACGCAAAATAATGTTAAAAAAATATGGGAAAAAGAAAAAAAGATATGGAAGACTAAGAAAGAAAACAAAAATGGGTGGTTATGAAAAGATGCTCGCTACTAAAAAAGAAAATAAGGAAATATAAAAGAAAGAAAATACTGGAACAAGAAAATGGAAAAAAATACAAGAGGGAAATCTGAGACGGCACGATTTTTAGGGAAATGCGACGAAGGAGAACGAAACCAAGAAATGTAAAAAAGGAAAATATGAAGCAAGGCAGTCCAAAAAGAAAGAAATGGAAGTGGAAACGTAAAGTAAGGACCGAAATATTAAAGAAAAAGGCAAAAAAAGCGAGAATTAACGAAAGGAAGAGAAAGAAAGGGTGGAACAAGTAAACAAGTAAGGAAGATAGAAAAAGAATGATGGGTGATGGGTAGATAAAAAGAAAGAAGGTAGAAATGAACGAATGAAAAAGGTAGGCAGGTAACAGGTAGTCAGATGAAAATGAAAAAGCGAAAAGTGGATAATAAAAAGAATCTAGCTACTGAAAACTCAAAACAGGGAAACAGGAAAGAAATATAAAAACATGTATAAAAAAAAATCGAGTGAGACCTGAGACGCTAGGATTTCAAGGAGAGCAACAGCATGCAGTAAAAAAAAAAAGAGAGAAAGAAAGGAAGAACAGAAATAAATAAAGGGAAATGAAAATGGAAAGAGGTAAAAAGGCAAATGAAATGGATATGGACACGAGAAAGGAGAGAAAAAGCAAAAAGTAAAAAAAGAGAAATCAGGATAGCAAGCAAGAAAGGAACAAAGAAAGGGAAATGAAAAGAGGTAATAAGGGAGATGAAATGGAAATGAACACGAGAAAGGAGAGAAAAAGCAATAAATAAATAAAAGAGAAAGAGAGCAAGAAAGGAAATAAAGAAAGGGAAATGAAAATGAAAAGAAGTAATAAGATAAATGAAATGGAAATGAACACGAGAAAGGAGAGAAAAAACAGGAAATAAATAAAAGAGAAAGAGAGCAAGAAAGGAAATAAAGAAAGGGAAATGAAAATGAAAAGAAGTAATAAGATAAATGAAATGGAAATGAACACGAGGAAGGAGAGAAAAAGCAAAAAAAAAAGAGTAAGAAAACAGGAAAGGAATATAGAAAGGAAGATGAAGAAAGTCAATAAATCAACTGAAATGAAAATGAACACGAGGAAGGGGAATAAAAGCAAGAAATGAAAAAAAAAGAGAAAAAGAAAGAAATAGAGAAAAGGAAATGAAAATGAAAAGTGAAAGTAAAACAAATTAAATGAAACTGGAAACGAAAAAGTAAAAAAAGTAGCAATAAAAAGAAGCTCACAACTAAACAAAATGAAAACAAGGAGACATAAAAAAAGAATAAAACACCAAAACAGAGAAAATATAAAAATAAAACACCGGGAGGAAAAGCCGAGACAATAAATTTTAGCGCAAACACGAGAAAAGGAGGACGAAGGCAAAGAAATAAAAAAAGAAAAAGAATAGAAAAAAGAAAGCAGGAAAGCAAGTCAGGTCGAGGCGCCACAGCGAGATAAACAGAGGAAAAGAAAGGCGAGAGAGCAGGCGAGGAGAGCAAGACAGAAAAAACACACACACAACTTGCGCGTGATTCCTCAAGCGAGAATAGTAGGTAGGAAGGAGAGGGAGAGACGGAGGGAGGGAGGGAGGGAGGGAGGGAGGGAGAGAAAGAAGGTGGGTGATGACTGAAGTAAGGAAGGGAGGAAGAAAGGAAGGAAGGAAGGAAGGAGAGAAGGAAACAAGAATGGATGGATCGAAGGAAGGAAGGAAAGATCGAAGGAAGGAAGGAAGGAAGGAAGGGAAGAAGAAAGGATGGATCGAAGGAAGGACGGAGGGAAAGAAGGGAGGAAGGGAGGAATGAAAGCGATACATAAGCTGAAAAATGAAACAGTCCATGAAAGATTAAATGGAGATTAACCGAACGTGAGGACAGAAAGTAAGGACCAAAAGATTAAAGGAAAAGGTAAAATAGCAAGAATTATTGAAAGGAAGAGAGGAAGAAAGAGTGGAATGAGTAAACAAGAAAGGAAGACAGACAAAAAAATGTTGGATAGATAAAAAAGAAAGAAGGTAGAAATAAACGAAGGAAAAGGTAGCTAGGTATTAGGTAGTCAGATAAAACGAGAGGGAGGAAGAAAAAAGAAAAATAAATAAATAAATAAAGGAAGGAAGAAAGGAAGGAAGGAATGCAGAAGGAAGGAAGGAAGGAAGTAGGGAAAGATGAAAGGAAGGAAGGAAGGAAGGAAGGAAGGAAGGAATGCAGAAGGAAGGAAGGAAGGAAGGAAAGATGAGAGGAAGGAAGGAAGGAAGACAGGAAGGAAGAAAGGAAAGAAGAAAGGAAGAGAGATGAAAAAAAACGCAAAAGTGAAAAAAAAAGATATCCCAGACGAAATACAAATACACAAAACAAAACACAAAACAAGGAAGTAAAGAAGAAGACAAAACCTGAATATGTATAAAGAAAAGAAACAAAACGAGCCCCCCAAAAAAGAAAGTATAAATGGACTAAACAAAAGAAGTAATAGACGCCACAGCCCGGTATAAAGGCCGAAACAAAAGCGCAGCGCCGCTCGCCGCCTGTGAACAAAGCAAACATACACAATAAATAGGCAAAGGGCGTCAAGCAAGAGAGAGCAATTTGACTTATTTACACCACGTCATTCAAAAGCGTGCTAAATAATATTGTGTAACACGCGAGGAAGTGCCTGGAATCGCATGAACAAAATTAGCCCAGAAATCTGTCAGCTGCATCAAGCTCAGAAATGTTTTAACAACTCTTGAATAGTTAAAAGGAATTCCAGAAGAGCTCTTGGCGTTTGATGTTGCCTGTGACACTCGGCTGGGTGCAATAACAGCAATCAGTGTACCTGGCGGAATCCAACGTTTAGCAAGGCCGCAATTTTCAGGTAAAGAGTAAAGAAAAGTGGATAGTTGTTTGTTTATTTCTAGTAAGGAATAAACACTCTTTACGCTGGCCACTCTTTACTTCATCTTTTACAGGAGCAATGTTTAGCGGGCTTTTTTTTAAGACACCTTTTCGTTGTTCTTTGTTGTAAAAATAGGAGTAAACAAAAGTGGTTAGCTTTTTTTTTTTTTTACAACAAAGGAGGCAGCTCAAGGGCACACAAAAAAGGAAAACAATAATAAAAAAAAAAAGCCCGCTACTCGCTGCTCCTAAAAAAGAAATAAAAGAGGTAAGGTATAAACAAAAGGAGTTAGATAAGTATTTTTTTGACCTCTCTTTTTGTCACTCTTCACTTTATCTTTTACAGGAGTAATGATTAGCGGGCTTTTATTAAGACATCTTTTTGTTGCCCTTAAGCTGTTTTCTTTGTTGTAAAAAAAAGGAGTAAACAAAAGTGGTCAGTTATTTATTGTCTCGAGTAAGGAATAAGCAAAAGTTGTTAGTTATTTGTTTGTTTTTCTAGTAAGGAGAAAACAAAAAGGGGATATATATATTTTTTTGAGTAAGGAGTAAACAAAAGTGGTCAGTTATTTGTTTTCTCGAGTAAGAAATAAAAAAAAGTGGTTGCTATTTGTTTTTTGTTTTCAGTAAGGAGAAAGAAAAAGTGTCGTCATTTGTTTTTGTTTTCAGCAAGGAGAAAGAAAAAGTGTCTAGTTATTTGTTTTTATTTTCAGTAAGGAGAAAGAAAAAGTGTCTAGTTATTTGTTTTTGTTTTCAGTAAGGAGAAAGAAAAAGTGTCTAGTTATTTGTTTTTGTTTTCAGTAAGGAGAAAGAAAAAGTGTCTAGTTATTTGTTTTTATTTTCAGTAAGGAGAAAGAAAAAGTGTCTAGTTATTTGTTTTTATTTTCAGTAAGGAGAAAGAAAAAGTGTCTAGTTATTTGTTTTTGTTTTCAGTAAGGAGAAAGAAAAAGTGTCGTTATTTGTTTTTATTTTCAGTAAGGAGAAAGAAAAAGTAGCTAGTTATTTGTTTTTATTTTCATTAAGGAGAGAAAAAAAGTGGTTAGTTATTTGTTTATATTTTCAGTAAGGAGAAAGAAAAAGTGTCTAGTTATTTATTTATATTTTCAGTAAGGAGAAAGAAAAAGTGTCTAGTTATTTATTTATATTTTCAGTAAGGAGAAAGAAAAAGTGGTTGGTTATTTGTTTTTATTTTCAGTAAGGAGAAAGAAAAAGTGTCTAGTTATTTATTTATATTTTCAGTAAGGAGAAAGAAAAAGTGGTTGGTTATTTGTTTATATTTTCAGTAAGGAGAAAGAAAAAGTGTCTAGTTATTTATTTATATTTTCAGTAAGGAGAAAGAAAAAGTGGTTGGTTATTTGTTTTTATTTTCAGTAAGGAGAAAGAAGAAGTGTCGTTATTTGTTTTTATTTTCAGTAAGGAGAAAGAAAAAGTGTCTAGTTATTTGTTTTTATTTTCAGTAAGGAGAAAGAGAAAGTGTTTATTTATTTATTTATATTTTCAGTAAGGAGAAAGAAAAAGTGTCTAGTTATTTGTTTTTATTTTCAGTAAGGAGAAAGAAAAAGTGGCTAGTTATTTATTTATATTTTCAGTAAGGAGAAAGAAAAAGTGGCTAGTTATTTGTTTGTTTTATTTTCAGTAAGGAGAAAGAGAATGTGGTTATTTATTTATTTATATTTTCAGTAAGGAGAAATAAATAGTGGCTAGTTATTTGTTTTTATTTTCAGTAAGGAGAAAGAAAAAGTGTCTAGTTATTTGTTTTTATTTTCAGTAAGGAGAAAGAAAAAGTGGCTAGTTATTTGTTTTTGTTTTCAGTAAGGAGAAAGAAAAAGTGTCTAGTTATTTGTTTTTATTTTCAGTAAGGAGAAAGAAAAAGTGTCTAGTTATTTGTTTTTGTTTTCAGTAAGGAGAAAGAAAAAGTGTCTAGTTATTTGTTTATATTTTCAGTAAGGAGAAAGAAAAAGTGGCTAGTTATTTGTTTATATTTTCAGTAAGGAGAAAGAAAAAGTGGCTAGTTATTTATTTATATTTTCAGTAAGGAGAAAGAAAAAGTGGCTAGTTATTTGTTTTTATCTTCAGTAAGGAGAAAGAAAAAGTGTCTAGTTATTTGTTTTTATCTTCAGTAAGGAGAAAGAAAAAGTGTCTAGTTATTTGTTTTTATCTTCAGTAAGGAGAAAGAAAAAGTGGCTAGTTATTTGTTTTTGTTTTCAGTAAGGAGAAAGAAAAAGTGGCCAGTTATTTATTTATATTTTCAGTAAGGAGAAAGAAAAAGTGGTTAGTTATTTGTTTTTGTTTTCAGTAAGGAGAAAGAAAAGTGTCTAGTTATTTGTTTTTATTTTCAGTAAGGAGAAAGAAAAGTGTCTAGTTATTTGTTTTTATTTTCAGTAAGGAGAAAGAAAAAGTGTCTAGTTATTTGTTTATATTTTCAGTAAGGAGAAAGAAAAAGCGTCTAGTTATTTGTTTTTATTTACAGCAAGGAGAAAGAAAAAGTGTCTAGTTATTTGTTTTTATTTTCAGTAAGGAGACAGAAAAAGTGTTTATTTATTTGTTTTTATTTTCAGTAAAGGAGAAAGAAAAAGTGGCTAGTTACACCGTTGCCAGATTGATGTCCACTGAGTCTCCTATTTACCTGGTTCTGACGCTTTACCATTCCCAAAACACATTAGGAATTAACTATTATAACACAACCTATATATGAATCCTTCTTTTGTGGCCCAGGAGACAGTTTTTAGGTTGGAAATTGATATACATATGAAGCTGGGTAGGGGGATCTGGCGCCATTGATTAGTTAGTTGTTTTTATTTCAGTAAGGTGTAAGCAAAAGTGGTAAGTTATTTTTTCCATTTTCTAGGATAAGGAGTAAATAATATTGGTTAGTTATCTTTATATGGAAGTAAAACAAACTCAAAATACATATTCGAGTAGGGTGCATTTTGTGTCCCCCTACCGCTAAAAAAAAAAAGTCGGTGTTGCCATTTCGCTAAAGCCCAACAACACCAATTTAAGTATGCAGTGTCAGTCAATGTAAATCAATACCTATTATCTTGTGTCAGTTAATGTTAATCAGTACCTATTCTCTTGTGTCAGTCAATGTTAATCAGTACCTATTCTCTTGTGCCAGTCAATGTTAATCAGTACCTATTCTCTTGTGTCAGTCATTGTTAATCAGTACCTATTCTCTTGTGTCAGTCAATGTTAATCAGTACCTATTCTCTTGTGTCAGTCAATGTTAATCAGTACCTATTCTCTTGTGTCAGTCAATGTTAATCAGTACCTATTCTCTTGTGTCAGTCAATGTTAATCAGTACCTATTCTCTTGTGTCAGTCAATGTTAATCAGTACCTATTCTCTCGTGTCAGTCAATGTTAATCAGTGCCTATTCTCTTGTGTCAGTCAATGTTAATCAATACCTATTCTCTTGTGTCAGTCAATGTTAATCAGTACCTATTCTCTTGTGTCAGTCAATGTTAATCAGTACCTATTCTCTTGTGTCAGTCAATGTTAATCAGTACCTATTCTCTTGTGTCAGTCAATGTTAATCAATACCTATTCTCTTGTGTCAGTCAATGTTAATCAGTACCTATTCTCTTGTGTCAGTCAATGTAAATCAGTACCTATTCTCTTGTGTCAGTCAATGTAAATCAGTACCTATTCTCTTGTGTCAGTCAATGTTAATCAGTACCTATTCTCTTGTGTCAGTCAATGTTAATCAGTACCTATTCTCTTGTGTCAGTCAATGTTAATCAGTACCTATTCTCTTGTGTCAGTCAATGTTAATCAGTACCTATTCTCTTGTGTCAGTCAATGTTAATCAGTACCTATTCTCTTGTGTCAGTCAATGTTAATCAATACCTATTCTCTTGTGTCAGTCAATGTTAATCAGTACCTATTCTCTTGTGTCAGTCAATGTTAATCAGTACCTATTCTCTTGTGTCAGTCAATGTTAATCAATACCTATTCTCTTAAATGTTGGGTAAAACGAAAGGTGAACTGATCAGATGTGTTGTCCCAAAATTCGTAGGAGACGGCGTGATGGTAAGCGGTGTCAGACAAATCACAATCAACGGTGCCAGATGGTCGTGTTCAGTCTCTCATGTTTGCCTATTTTCAACCCCCCAAAAACAGTCTCCTCCGCCCCTTTAATTGGTTTCATATACAGTTATCGCTGAAATGGTTAACTATTGGTGTTTCTTGTTAATAGTTATGGGTCAGAAACAGGTACATACGATGCTCTGAGTACGATAAACTGCCAACGTTGATCTCACAATGAGCAAACTCCTTAACCCCTTGACTGCAGATTTCCTAACAGAAGGCATCACCAAGCTACAGAGGAATGTAGCAAAAAGTGGCTGCTACAATCCAGTGAAGAAAAAATGTAAAGTCCAGCACCTTGGGAGGGGATATCCAGCACACCAGTACCACATGGGAAACACTCCACTATCCACCACAGAGGCAGGAAAGACCTGGGAGTACATGTTACCAGGCCACCAGTGAAAGCCAAATCCATGCCAATCGCAGCGAACGGGTTAAAGCCACTCAACTTATGTCAATGTCAGATTCGTCGAGAGCAGAGTAAAAGAAAAGAAAGTTGTATAGGTGCGTTTGAAAATATCTGAATACAATTTGTTTCTTTGGAAAGATACAAAATGTTTTCAATAGCATGTATACTAAGAGTCGATGCAGGTAACATTATAGAATCCAGTGAAAAATGTCATTGGAGTGTTTCTCTTCGGTGTTACAAGACGCTCTTAATACTAAAAGCTTCCGAATTAAAAAAAAATGAAGTCAGATTATCAAAAGAACGGTTCAAAAGCAAGAGAAGCAGAAACTATTTTGCATACACTACAAAGTATTTAATTATAAACGGTTGAACAAAAAGAAAATCGATATCTAAACCGTAACTAAAAGAAACGAGAACTGAAAATAGACTTGAATGACCTTATACAGCTCCTCAATGCAGTTCTAAGTCTTCAACACATTCAGAATATCCGATAGCCGTTTACCACTGTTACTCAGCATTCATGGCCTGCTTAAATATTATACACTAAGGGTATTGAATGAAAGCAGACTGATAATGAAGCGAATGAATTAAACACGAGAATTCTCTTTGTCTCCGCTGATGCAAAATGTCAAGGCATTAAAAGTCCAATAAAGCTTGCAGTAGAGCGAATCGAAAGCCTAGTTTGAAATGGCACAAATATATACCTTACAAAAACAAAGGTATACTGTATTTCTTTATAATAGGATTAGTTTCTACGACCACGTTGTTCATATGATGTAGTCTTAAATTCTTTTGAACACTAAGTATATATCAGAGCCATTCAGAAACTCTACGAATCGGTTTCATTATTTCTACATCAAACAAAGAAAGAATAAAACATTACGACTGACGATAAAATTAAATGATGCCAATGTCCTCCAGTCTTCGATGCTGCAGTTAATAAATTTATATATCAATAAAATCTAAATATAATCTAAGTCTCTACATAGTATTGCTTTCAGAGAGAGAATTAAAACAATCAACCCAGACTAAAGTTCTCCCCGAAGAAAAATAAACATACCTTTTTTAGAACAACAGCTTCGAAAGGCGTTTAAGTAGATAACAGAAAGCAATTATACTCTCTAATATCATCAAGGAGTTCAGCGACCGAGCGCACGATGACCCCTTCCTTGCACAACCAGGGAAGAGAATATTGCGAAGCCTGAAAGTGCCGTGAAAAGCGTCGCCTCGGAAGGGTTCAGGTGGAGGTGTTCATTAGTGTTGAAGAGGGCACATTGTTTTTTAGTTTATAATGACACTGTGAAGGATACGCAACAGACCAAAAAAAAGCAAAAATAACAGGTTAAAGAGGATATGGAGAAATGTAAACCGAGATGAAGAGATATACATAGAAAGAATAGAACACATACACGCAAATAATGTAGACGGAATACTAAAAACAAAACAAAAATATGAACAGATAGACAACATGACAAACGGAAGAAAATTTGTAGAATCGGACGAATGCAGTCAGAATGTTGGTAGATGTTGAGTGAATGTAGATCTCTTAACACAACGATGTAAAGATTATTTTGACAACGCATTGATAACATTTTAAAGAGATGTGAACAGAAGACGGAGCAACGACATAGCGGTTTATTTTTCTGTATCTACTTTTTCTCCTAATTTACTTCTTTTTTACCGTAAAAATAGACAAGTGTAGACACGATTTACAATTAGACACGATTTACACTTAGACACGATTTAGAAAGAATTTTAACAGAAGACAAAATTGACTTAGACGGAAATGAAAACCAGAATCTAAAAAAACAACACAAATAGATCAAGCAAACGTAGAAGAGAATTTCAACAAATGGCAAATATATTAAGACGGAAATGAAGAAACAGAATCTAAAAACAATACAAATAGATCAAGACAAACGTAGATGATTTCAACACATGGCAAAAATATTAAGACGGAAATGAAGAACAGAATCGAAAAAGAATGCAAACAGATCAAGACAAACGAAGATGATTTAAGCACATGGCAAAAATATTAAGACGGAAATGAAGAACAGGTTTTAAAAGAACCTAAACAGATCTAGACAGAAATGAGGACGCGGAATAAAAAAAACAAAAAAAACAAGCAGACTGCCTTCATCACGACCTCCACCTCCACTCATCTCCTCTCTTAATGACATCGTTAGGTGGGCCAAGACAGCGAGATGAATAAGCGCAAACTTCAAGAGGTGCAATACATCACAATGAGGATATTATAAGGCGGACTAAACCAGCATCAACCCCCTACTTTAACCCCCTCTCTAAACCCCTTCCCCTCTTTTTCCCTCCCTCTCTCTCCCTCTCTCTAACTCGTACATCCTTTCATCTTCATTTGACGGGAAGATTTTCACAAGACGAGGATCAATTGCCTCAGGAGTGGAGAGAAACAGGTGCAAGGGAAGGTAATGGAAGGGGAGGGAGTGGAGGAGCCGGAGGAATGGAGATATACGGGAGGCATTTAGAGTGAAGGGAACTGAAGGGAGAGTGGAGGAGCGGCTGGAGCAATGGAGAGGAACTGAAGGGGCGATGGAGGGGAGAGAAGAGCCACTTCAAACCCAGCACAACGGAGTAAAGAGGAAACGGAGACGAGGGAAGAAAGAAGAGAGGAAGAAAGCGTGGATAAATGAAGGAAACGAGGAAATGATAGGAGGGGAAGAATATATGGAGTTATTGATGAAATGGCAAATATGAAGAAAAGTTAAAAGAAAGAAAGATGAGGAACACGGTGGGAAGGGGAGAAAGAAAATGGAGATAAATTAAAATAGATGTAATGAGTGGTTAGCGTAAGGGAATTATGCCGTATGTACAGAACTATATAGAGTAAAAAGTAGATAACTGAAATGAGAAAGAAAAATACGTAGAATAGAGAAGAGATGATTCAACTGACAAATGAATAATAACCGGGAAATAAAAAAATAAAATACATGCAATCTAAAAAAATAATGTGAAATCCCAACAAAAATAATAAAATGAAAAGACTTTGGGGAATATTAAAATGTTATGAGCAAAATATAAGGAAAGAAAAGTATAAAGATATGAAGTTCCAGACTGAAAAACAAGAAGGAAAGAGAAAATACCTGCAAAAATAAGGATGAGAGAAAAATAAAAGAAATTCAGATATTAATTCAAAACCGAAAAAACAAGGAATACAAAACTCAGTACAGGAAAACAGAGAAAAAGCGAATGGAAAACAATATACTAAGAAAACAAATTATGATCGCCAATAGAGGAAATTCAAATAAAAGCTGTGGAAGGAAAATTAAAGGAAAATGAAGTCACCCCAAAATTTAAAAAAACGTAAAACTTGAAAAACAAAATATAAAAAAAACGAAAAAACACCAAAAAATACAAAAAAAAAGAAAGTGGAATAAAAACTGAAGTAAAATGAAGCAAAATAAAAAGAAACGAGGAAAAAAAAAACGTAATACTTGACGGAAAAAAATAAATGTAGATACAAACACACACACAAAAAAAAAACCACGAGAGAATAAATTGTGGAGAAAAAACAAAACAAACAAAAAGCTTCTAAGGCATAAACCTTCCCCTCTCCACAAACCTTTTCTTCCTTCCCTCCTTCCTCCTTCCTTCCCTCCCTCCCTCCCTCCCTCCCTCAAGGCCAGCCCTCAGGGACATCTTCCTACGCTCTGTAATGGACATAGAAGAGGATGAGGAGGAGGAAAAGGAGGAGATGGAGGAGGAGGAGGAGGAGGAGGAGGAGGAGGAGGAGGAGGAGGAGGAGAGAGAGAGAGAGAGAGAGAGAGAGAGAGAGAGAGAGAGAGAGAGAGAGAGAGAGAGAGAGAGAGAGAGAGAGAGAGAGAGAGAGAGAGAGAGAGAGAGAGAGAGAGAGAGAGAGAGAGAGAGAGAGAGAGAGAGAGAGAGAGAGAGATGGGAGAGAATAGAGAGAAAGAAAAGCTGTTTACTTTTGGCAATTGAGTTTTAAAAGA